>NW_028261384.1:122026400-122326400 GCF_051295495.1 Thamnophis sirtalis
CATCAAACTGTAGAACAAGAAAAACAAAGTTTGAATTATTATGTGAACCAAAGTATAGAAAAATTGCTAGAGGCTGTCAAAATGGAGAATATTATAAAAACAACAGAAACAAAGGCAGAATATAATGAAAAACAGCTGGATGACAGTACATAGATGGAAAACCAAAACTTTCAATGGATAGCACTTGTAAAATATTACAGGAAAAATGTGATTGCAACTTGATATGGGCTTGGATGGGAACTATCAAGAAAGAACTGGAAGGTTTAGTATTGGCTGCTCAAAAACAAGCACCACAAACTAATGCCATGAAAGTAAAGATGCAAAAATTCACGGACAATCCAAATTGTTGACTTTGCAACGACAAAGTGGAAACTGTTTCATATTTAATATGTGAATGCAGCAAAATTGCACAAACTGATTACAAAGCTAGACATGACCGAGTTGCTAAATGACCATTGGTCATTTTCTAAAAATATGACTTACCTGTATTTCAAAAAGTCATGGGAGCACAAAGTGAAAAAAGTAACAAAAATGAGATGAAAATCCTGTGGGATTCTCGAATACAGACAGATCATCATTTGGAACACAACCCCACAGATATCAGAGTTGTCGAGGGCCAAAATGTACAGTTTATTGATATCGCAGTACCAAGAGATGCCAGAGTTGGAGAAAAAGAACTGAAAAAAATCACAAAATATTGTGACCCGGGCATGAGAAACTACACACCTATGGATGAAACATGAAACATTGTAAAAGGGGCACTTGGTACCATGTCCGAAAATTTTACAAAACAAATCAGTATATTACAGATTCCTGCAATAACACCAGAGGAATGGCAAAAAATGACAATACATGGAACATGGTATATTTTAAGAAGGTATTTGGTTGATAACTAAGATGCTGGCAGCAAACCCTATCAACCATAAGCACCAGTCAAGGGTAGTTGTGACACATTTTTAAATGTTGATTGAGTTTCATGTTTAATGAATAAAAGAAATAAAAATAATAATAAAAATATGAATACTGTTACTTTAAGTGAGTAGCAAATTTGTCAATCAATCGTATGAATAACATTTCAAGATTAATTTGTTAATTAACACCTCGGAGAATTCTCTCTTGCCTACACTTTATGGCAGAAAACCGGATTCTCAATTTCTGAAATGCTTGCTCAAAGCAAAGAGATAAAATCCCTTTCTGGATTTTATGTTGGAATTCTCACCTGAGAGTTTTTCACTTGAGAGTAGAAAATGCAATAGATAAAAATATATTTCTTTTTCAGCTTAAAATAGTACAGACCAAAGAAAAAATGAACAGTTCATGGGTTATTGAGTCTAACTGAAATATAAAGAAATAAATTGAAATGTTCCCATTTCCTTCAAAGATTTCTTATTCTTCTTCTTCTTTCCCCCTCCCCTCCCCCCTCCTCCTCCTCCTTTAGCTCCACCATTTCTTACAACAAGTCTCCTTTAACAACAGTGCTGGTGAACCGGTTTCTTTTGGCCACAATGGAGAATTAGAAACTGGACTTGATATTTTCAATTGGGTCACATTTCCAAACAAGTCATTTCTGAAAGTCCAAATCGGAAAAATTGACCCCATGGCTCCCCCAGACAAGTTCCTCACCATTTCTGACAAGGAAACCGTTTGGCCTCTCATATTTAACCAGGTGTGTCTCATTTTTCCCTTTGACTAAAACTATTAGCCGTGAATTGATGCAGTAAATGATTAAACAATCACAATCACAACAACCTTTGGAATAAACAAGCATTTAGCTGTCCATATGTTATTCATTGCAGGTAGTTCTTGACTTACAACACTTCATTTAGTGACAATTTGTAATTACAATGACACTGAAAAAATTGATGTAAAACTGGTTTTCACACTTACAAACATTGCAGCTCCACCATGTGATCAAAATTCAGATGCTTGGAAACTGACTGGTATTTATGACAGTTGCAGTGTCCTATAGTCATGTGATCACCTTTTGCGAGTCATTGGGGAAGCCAGATTCACTTCACAACAGTGTTACTAACTTAACAACTGCAGAGATTCACTTAATAACTGTGGTGAGAAAGGTCGTAAAAAGGAACAAAACTCACTTAATTGTCAAGCCTGAAGCAAACATGGCTGAGGCCATCTTTACAGCTTCAGGGTTGCCATTGGATAGGGGGGGAGAAGGAAAGAATTTGTTTTTTTAGGAATCTACCATCGTCGGAATTCTGCTCTCTTAAGGGTGCATTACTTGGAACACTAATAGTCTCATTTAACAACAGAAAGTTTGGGCTCAATTGTGGTTGTAAGTCGAGGACTATGCTGTCCATCTCTAGGTGGCTTGCAATTGTAGAAACAGCATAAAACTATCTTAGTACATAGGATTTGTTTCTAACTGCATTAGTACTTTAGAGCTGTATATACAGTACTTTAAAATAAACACATTTGTATTAAAATAGAATGATTTCTTTAAAAAAAGGCATACATAAAATTTATGATTTCCACATTTTAGAATTAACTTTTTAATAACTTCCTTGGTCGATGAAAAAGTTGGACCTTCCAAAAATGTTCAAATTAAATTCTTTGATTAGAAAAAATACAATATTCAGATTTATAGATAGCTGGAAATTTCTGACAGTACTTCAGAAGAAAGAAAATGCAGTTATGTTTGTAGTTTCAATGATTAGAAAAAAGGATAATCCTAGAGTAAGAGAAATCTTATTATTAATTCTTGTACTGCTGAAAAAAATAAATTGGGAGATTTGTTTTTTCTAATTTTTAATCAAAGTTTTGCACTCTTACTTTTCCCCACTTTCATTCTTATTATTCTGTATTAGTTTGTTCGTTTCTAATTTCCATTAAATGCTTTTTTTGCAAAAAGCACCAAAATGAAATATGGATTTTTTGCTGGAGATCCCAGAGGTGCTTTTTCAAGAGGAAACTGGACTTATTTTTCCTTGAAGACGTTTTGTTTCTTATCCAAGGAGATTCTTCAGCTCTGACAGGATATTGGGGAATGGAAGGATTTATATTCCTTGAAGACAGGCAGGACACTTTGCTGGACACTTAGTCTTTCTAAATACCTAACTAATTATGCTAATCCAAGTGCAGTAATACTGTTCCATACAATCAATAATTTTAATGGCTTTCTTTGAATAATTGAAATAACCTTTATATATATATAACAAGGTTATTTCAATTATTCAAAGAAAGCCATTAAAATTATTGATTGTATGGAACAGTATTACTGCATATTATATATATATATATATATATATATATATATATATATATATATATATATATATATATATATATATATATATGCAGTAATACTGTGCACAAATAAGCACAAATAGAATACACACACACACACAGGTAGGTAGGTAGGTGTGTGTTTATTTCTGCTGATAAATAAAAGGCAACAGTAATATATATAATATGATTCAAAAACAAAAAAATTCTGCTGATGTTTCTATCTTTCAATCTCTCTTTCTCAATCCAATCCAATCAGATTTATCTATTATTTCATCATGTAATCATAATGTAGCAGTATTTCAAGTAAGATACAAAACTCATTTAAGAAGAAGATGCATGTTTCCCCCCCCAAAATATAAATTAAAAACTAATCAGTGTGGGAAGGAATATAGTTATTTGATTTGACTTGACATGAATAAAAAAATGGGACTGAATAGCTAGAGATATAGAGAATTAAAGATTTTTCTATATTGCCTCAAACTGATCTTTAGAATATAATTATTGGGAATGATCAATCGATTAATGTAATAGGTATGAAATAAGAAGCAATTGAACATTCACTAATGAATTACCACAAGAAAGTGAAAAGGAAATTGCAACACCAATATTTGGATTATATATGAAAAGTTTGCATATGTATAATTGATGAAAAAAGCAATCCTCCAACAATACATTATTTTTGTGAATTCTGGTTTTATTTATGAGCAGACATTACCTCTTTCCATTTGTAACAAGAAGTGTCCTCTTGGCCATAGCAAAATGAAAGTGGAGGGAAAATTATCCTGCTGCTATGACTGTAAAATATGTCCAAAAGGGAAAATAGCTGATCAATTGGGTAAGTAAAGAATTGTATTAAATTTATCAATGATACAATAAATATAAATGGGAGTTTATTTTTAATAAATATTTTATTAATATTATGGTGATTGAAAATATTGAGCTTGACATCATATTGAAACATTTGATATTTTCTTCAAACTTCAGTGAGTTATTTGGTGATAAAAACCAATTAGTTCATTCTAACTTGGAGCATCCGTAGATTGAATTATTCGATCTCATGTTTTCTTGAAAAATTAAACAGTTTTTCCAGAGACCTTTGCCATTACTTTTTTGAAATTTTACATTGGTAATTAGAATTGAAGTTGCCTCAAAACAATGACATTTCTATGAATGGTTTCTCTTTCAGACTTAGATGACTGTTTCCCATGTCCAGAGGATCAATATCCAAACCAGGATAAGGATAGTTGCCTTCCAAAAAGTATAATTTACTTAACTTATCAAGAACCTTTGGGGATTTCTTTGGCAGTGATTGCAGTCTCCTTTTCTTTCATCTCAGCTGCAGTGCTTGGGATATTCATGAGATATCAGGACACACCTATTGTTAAAGCCAATAATAGGAACCTCACGTATAGCCTTCTTGTTGCTCTCCTGCTCTCTTTCCTTTGCAGTTTGCTCTTCATTGGGAAACCTGACCAAGTGAAATGTCTCTTGAGACAAACTGCTTTTGGCATCATCTTCTCTGTAGCTCTTTCTTGTATATTGGTGAAAACAATCATAGTGGTCCTTGCTTTCATGGCCACCAAGCCCGGATCCAAAATGAGAAAATGGGTGGGGAAAAGGCTGGCTATTCCTATTGTCCTATCTTGCTCCCTGACACAATTCTGCATTTGTGTGGTGTGGCTCATAATTTCTGCTCCCTTCCCAGATTCTGACATGCATTCCCTGGCTGACAAAATTGTTCTACAATGTAATGAAGGTTCCACCACAATGTTTTATGCTGTCCTTGGCTTTTTGGGGTTCTTGACTGCTGTCAGTTTCACTGTGGCCTTCCTAGCTAGGAATTTGCCTGACAGCTTTAATGAAGCCAAATTTATCACCTTCAGCATGTTGGTCTTTTGCAGTGTCTGGGTGTCATTTGTTCCCACCTATTTGAGTACCAAGGGAAAATACATGATGGCTGTGGAGATCTTCTCCATTTTGGCTTCTGCAGCTGGATTACTTCTCTGCATATTTTCCCCCAAATGCTATATCATTCTGCTGAGACCTAATCTGAATAAGAAGGAGCAACTAATGAAAAAATGAAGCTTTTAATACCATACCCTTTGAAGAAATCAAATTAGTTGCTTTCAAGATATATGACTTTTTCTCCAATTTGAGGTTTGGCATTTTCCCTTCCGTTGCTACATCAAAAGGATGAGATGTTTGCAAAAGATGGCAAGATAACTGCTTTTCAGTTTCCCTGATAAATTACTCTTATTCGTAATGACGACTACTCCACCTTTGCCTTCTAATTTAATTATGATGTCACTGTTATTTCTATGCCTTGGATGACATCTAATTCTGCCTATGGAGATAATGCATAAAGCAAGCATTGATTAAGCCTGATGCAGAAGGCAATAATAGTAAACATACAATTCATTTTTTCATTCATCTCAGGATGTTTAATAGTTTGCATTAAAATTTGCATCACTTTACATCTTCGAGTATCGCTCCTATTCTGGTGAATGTATACATGTAGAATTTTGGACAGTTTATTTGTTTTTATTGAAGGAGATGAGTTTTGCATTTTGGATTCATTGTCTACTCCTGGCAAAATCCTGATGTAATTGAGATTCCAGGGACAAGATGGCATAGACATTAATAATAGGCAGCCTATTAAGACAATTACAAGAATTGCATATTTAAAGGAAATAACAAAGAAATACAACTACAGATAAGTATGTGCAAAGGGAATCTTGGTAAACTGCAGGTAAATCGAGGGAAAAGACTTTTACAGGTGATATTCCTCAGGAAAGGGAAGGCTGGGCATAAGAAGAAAAAGATTCAGATCAAGATTGTTTTCCTCAGTTTTGCTAGAAATAAGTTGATCTTTAAAATGTTTTTAAATTTTCAAGGTTTTTTTACCATTTACTTCACCCAAAATAAACGTCAGTCCAAAAACCAAGGCATTCCTATTTTTCAACATGCCAATTTTGAAAGTTTTACAGAATGCAATAGCACGGCTATATATGTCATCATCTTCTGTGCTTCTCTAGAGAAGAAGAACTTATGTCAACACAATGTCAGAATCCAACACTTGAAAAAATTCAAGACACTTAAAAAAAATATTTATTTCTTGAGGTCTAATATTTATCTACTATCACCATGATCCACATTTGACACATCATTATGGCTCAAATAATTTTAAATTGCAGAAAGAGACATGAAAAATTCTTAAACATATATCCAAGAACCATTTCATATAGTAATCAGATAGTATTACATGAGGAAACCGTATCCCAACTTCAAAGTTCTATGGGAACAGCCAAGAATTCATGCCTTTCCTGAATCTCAAAAGGGTTAGGGCCATAAAATCTCCAGGTAATGCTGTTCCATACATGGAAGAAAACATTTGGAAAAGGCTACTCTTCAATCCTGACTCATGGCATTTCCTAAGAGAAGGTGCACACAGGAAGCAAATTGTTCCAGATCTCATAGGCAAGGCAGACATAATTAGAAAAAGGGGGTCCATAGTTGCCCTATTCTTCACCCTGCTTAGCTTGAATTGCAACCAGTGTAATAATCAATGTACTTCTATTATATAAATTAAAAACAAGAGATTGTTCAGCAATTCTATATTTTTGTATCCTTTTTTCTTCTCTTTCTATCCCTAATCCTACATGGACAATGATACCTTATTAAGGAGATGCAGCTATTCATGTAATTTTAATTCAATATTTGTATGCTTACACCACAATTCTCTCTCCCTCTCCCTCCCCCCCCTCTCTCTCACACACAAACAAACACACACACAATTTACACACACAATACACACATTTATTTGAAAGAAAACACAACAATCCTTCAGTCCTATAAAAATAGATACAAAGGGAAGGGACAATCCCTATGATATTATATGGCCCTTGGGTGTATTATGACATCCTTCAGCAAATATTGCAAACTTTGGTCAGTTTGATTTATGACATGGTGCTTTCAATATCCAGGAAATGTTCTTCTCCATAAACTTTCGTTTCTTGATTATCAGGACATGTAGATACGTTTTTTCCCCTTTTGATATCAGAATCACTGAAGTGCTTTCATGGTGAAAAGATCAGCTGGTGATATCACCATTATCTGGGGGACACTCAGCTGGGTCCCCTTTCACAACCTCAATAGGTTTCCCACTAAAATGGTATTCATCTACCTATTCATGGTCACCCACTTTCAAACTGTTGTATTGGCAGCAGATGGAGCAAGTGATGAGAACCCATGTGAACATGCAGCAGCAACCTGATCTTGAATGTGAGCCTGGACCCTAACCCTTTGAGACTCCATGCTCCATGTAGCTAGTAGAGATCTTGAGAATTAGATAAATGATGATAGGTCTGGAGATTTAGATTAAATTAGATTGCTGCTCTTTTTCTAAAACCTAAATACATCTTATCTCTTTGACTAATACAATCACTTCAGCTTTTACTACCTTCTTTCAAGCTGTGTGCTTGAGTGATATAATGTCCATATTTTCAGAAACTGAAAAAGACTTGTGCTTATCACTTTCCTCTTGTAATGAGGTGAGTGCCGGGCTCTATACTGAAAACACATCAAAAAATTAGAGAGAAAGAAAAGGAAAGGGAAAAAAAAAGAAGAAAACTATCAAAAGTTATTTTGATATTTGGACACATTCTCTTGATTGTCCCAGGATCTTGAAAAAAAGCAGAAGGGGCTATTGGAAAATGCTCACCTGTTCTTTGGGGAACCATATGTCCACCATAATAGGCTCAACTCCCATCTCAGAGTTTCATTTCTGATGGACTCCATCTTCCATGTTCCAAGATGGTGTCCTTCTAGAGCATGAATAATTTTTATAGTACTCCTTTTCAAAATAGATCCCATATTTATTTACTTTCTAGCTGATGACCCAGCGTTGCCCTAGTATTTATAGATGTCAAAACATTTATCTGACAAGGAGTGATTGAGAGGGGCCTTTCTTCTCCCTACTCCCATTCCCATCATCCCTGTCCTCTCCCTTCCCCCTTCCATGCACTCCCACCTTGTCTACAATCCTGGCACTTTGCCCCAAAGGGTTTGTCTGACAGGGAGCCATTGAGAGGGACCTTTCTTCCTCCTTCCCCCTTGCACGCCCTGTCTATGACCTTTGCACATCATAGTCCTACTGTGTGAGGGAGGCCTAGGCCTTAAAGGCCCACTGTGTGAGGGAGCATGGTCAATCAAAGGCCTCTATGCTGGCCTACTCAGGTTCCCATCATTGGCCTACTGCTGTATGGCCTAATCAGGCTCCCTTTATAGGCCTACTGTTAGAGATAGGCCTAGGCCTTAAACCTTCTTACTTAAACATTGTATGAGGAAGAATGCTCAATCAAAGGACTCTGTACTGGCCTAATCAGGTTCCAATTATCGGCCTACTGCTGTACGGCCTTATCAGGCGCCCTTCATAGGCCTACTGTTAGAGATAGGCCTAGGCCTTAAACCTTCTTATTTAAACACTGTGTGAGGAAGAATGCTCAATCGGCTTCCGGGGAGTGGCCTGTCGCCGTCGGCAGCTTAACAGAGCTGCCCCCAGAGTTCAGGTTCGTTATCTACTCAATATCAAGAAGATAACTCTTTTTTCAGACAAGAAAAAAGCAATGAGGAATCTCAGCTGGTAAGAATCTTCTTTGAAGTTCACAGTTTGTTTCTTTGTGGGCTGTGGATGGAGGGGGAGGATCAACCCAAAGCTGAGTCATTCAACTCCAACCTGAACTTCGCAGCTGTTATTTACAGCACAAGACAGGAACCCCTCCCCCTTAGGACAATCTTTAGAAAACAGACTATTAAAAATCAATACGAGCAAAGACCAAACTTGTGAACTTTAAAACCTTTCTCTATCTGAAATACCAGCTTCAATGTTATAAAAACCTCTTTTGTTTAATTGTCTTCAAAATGGCGTTTACAGCTTCTGCATTTGTTATCTCCGGCTTCCTGCTACAGAATCAAAGAAACAACCTCTTATAATTTAATTAGAGCTACTCCCTTAAAGCTTTCAAAGACTCTTTGTTGTTGATACAGAGACATTCCAAACATTCCAAACGGACTTTCTCTTTTGAAATCCTCCGTAAAACCCTTTGTAAAAAAAGAAGAAGAAAAAAGGGGGGGGGGAGGAATTTCTTTTTCTCCACATAGCACAGTGGATTAGCAATTTAGAATAAATAATTAAAACCAAAATATAATGGCATCCAAATCAACCTCTGTGAAATTACCTCCGAAAACGTCTCCCATACCTGGCACAAAGTTGCAGCCCCCACCATCTATGCCCCCTAGTGGAGACGTACTAACAAAAGAATTTTTTCTGGAAATGTTCAAAGAATCCAGAGAACAGAACTTAGAAATGTTTAAAGAATTCAGAGAACAGAATCTAGAAATGCTTAAAGATTTCAAAGATGAAATAAGGAATGAGATGGAAGTTCTATATGACAAATTTGATACTAGGGTCACTAAAATGAATGATAATATGATGGGAATTGTAAATGTGATAACAGAATATATTTCTGGAATGGAAGATAATTTAGAAATTCTCAATGAAGCTAAAACTAACCTGATATCCAAAACTGAAGTGGTGGAACAAAAAATTGATAATGCTGAAAAACAAATTATTATGATACAGTATAAGCAGATGGAGCTTTCATTAAGAGTGAGGGGGCTGCGTGAAGAAAAGTAGGAGAACTTAAAGCAAATGTTTTCTGAAGCTTTTGACCGTCTGGTGGGAAAACCGGGATCCAATTTTGATTGGCAGATTGAAAGACTTTTCGTGTTAACTCATGGGCGGCAAAACAAAGGCAACTTCCCCGAGATGTGGTAATATACTTTGTTACAAGAGAATCTAGAAATATGATATTACAAGAGTCTTATAATACTAAGCTTCAAATTGGTGGACAGGACCTGATTGTTTTGAAAGAAATACCACCTCAGATGCTAAGAGCCAGAAGAGATTATGCTTTTCTGGTGGAAGAGCTCAGAAAGCGTCAGATACAGTACAGATGGGATGCCCCATTCGGTATTATAGTTACAATGGACAAACAAAGATATCGTCTCAGTTCTGTATGGAAAGCTCGTGATTTCTATCATAAGATTCTGAAGATGGGATACCCTGAACCTTCGGGATATGGTGAAAAACCACGAGACGAACAAGATAAACAGCAAACCACACAACCATCAGATAAAATGTATCATCTCCCTCTCCCGGAAGGGCAAGGAGTCAAGGAAAAAAGATCCAATCGTAAGACCACCAGACAAATGGATAAACAAGCTACTATGCAACAATCTCAACAATCGTTGGCCACTGATCAAGGAGCTACTGCAACAAGCTCAGAAGCTGTGGGAGGAGCCAAACCAAAGGTGAGACAGGCCTTGCGGGAGGCTCTAAAAAAGCTTCAGGCAACCAAAAATGACAACTAAGATTTTGACATGGAATGTTAACGGACTGAACTCTCCACAGAGAAGAAAGAAAATATTTCATTATCTCAAACAGTTTAAGAATGACATAATTTGTTTGCAAGAAACTCATATCAAATCAACCGATCAAAAATATTTGTTTAACCCCAAACTGGGCCAACATTTTGCGACCTCAGCCATGGAAAAGAAAAATGGCATAGTAGTATACTTAAGAAAAGACATTAAAGCTGAGCTAATTGAAGCAGATCCCTTTGGAAGATATATTGCATTAGATTTAATCTTAGAAGGGAAAAAGACGTTACTTTTGGGAATTTATGCTCCTAATCAACAACAAGATGGATTTTATAGAAATCTCCATGCTAAATTAGTACAGTGGGACTTTGAGTCTTGTATATTATTGGGTGACTGGAATGGCGTGATCGACACCAAAAGAGATAAGAAGACAGCTCGCCCGAACACCAAATTTCGAGCTAAGTTACCCAAACCCTTTTTTGACATGCCGGACAACTTTGAATTGCGAGACGCTTGGCGCGAGAAGCATGCAGAAGAATATGACTTTACCTTTTTTTCCAACAGACATCAATCTCTTTCAAGGATTGATTTTATACTAATTACAAATGATTTACTTTGTAGGGTGAAGAAGACAAAGATTATGGCGAGAGTTCTTTCAGATCATAATCCAGTCTGGATGGAATTGGGAAGGGTAGCCCAGGCAAGAAGGTCCTGGAGGTTGAATGAAAACTTATTTAGATATGAAAAGTATGTTAATGATTGTAAAAAATTGCTATCGGAATATTTTGTTCTCAATATGAATAAGGGTACATCTTTGGAATATGTATGGGATGCAAGCAAAGTGTATATGAGAGGAGTATTAATAAATATAAACAAAATACATAGACACAAACAAGGGCAAAAACGAAAAGAATTGGAAGAGGAAATTAAAGGGAAAGAGTCAGAATTAACATTGAATCCAGGAGATACAAAGATTAGGGAAACAATTGCTATATTAAAATCTCAGTTTGATATGCTGATCTCTGACCAGGTAGCCACCAGTTTATTATATGCTAAACATAATACTTTCTGCAATGCAAATAAACCCGGTAGGTGGTTGGCTTATCAGATTAGAAAAAAAAGGAAAGCTCGAAATGTATCCAAATTGTGTTACAGAGGGAAGGAAGTGTTTCAACAGGAAGAGATTCAAAAGGTATTTCGGGAATTTTTTACAGAGTTGTATAAAGGGGATAAAATTAAGGACGGAGATATAGACAAATACCTAGATAAAGAGAAAATCCCCCTAGTTAGAGAAGAACATAGGCATAAGCTGAATCAACCTATAACCTCTGGGGAAATTTTGCAGGCAATTAAACAATTAAAGTTAGGGAAAGCACCAGGTACAGATGGTTTAACAGCTGTTTATTATAAAAATTTACAGTTAGAAATGGTAGAACCCCTCAGAGAACTATTCAATAAAATTCAATCGGGAGGGAAAGTGCCCCCTTCGTGGAAGACTGCGTTCATATCGTTGATACCCAAAGAAGACCAAGACCTTACCCAATCAAAAAATTATAGACCTATTTCATTACTCAATGTAGATTATAAAATTTTTACTAAAATATTAGCAAATAGGCTAATGGGGGTAATTCAACAACTGATACATACCGATCAAACTGGTTTTATACAGGGCAGACAGATGAAGAACAACGTTAGATTAATTATTAACGCTTTAGAATACCTGGGAAAGAACAATCAAATCCCGGCCGCATTCATATTTTTGGATGCAGAGAAAGCCTTTGATCGAGTTAATTGGCAATTCCTGCTGAAGACATTGCAAAAAATGCAGATAGGAGATGGCTTTTTACGGTCAATTGGTGCAATATATCAGCAGCAAACAGCCCAGATCATTGTCAATGGAAGTCTGACAGACTCCTTTCAAATTGAAAAAGGTACAAGACAGGGCTGTCCTCTGTCCCCATTATTGTTTATTATAACTTTGGAAATACTGTTGAATAAGATACGGGGCTTGGGCGGTCTAAAAGGGATTAAAATTAGACAGCAAAAATATAGAGTCCGTGCATTTGCGGATGATCTGGTTATAATATTGGAACAACCGCAGGAATCTAGTAGGGTATTATTGAATACGATCAATCAATATGGTCAAGTCTCGGGATTTAAAATAAATCTAGGAAAAACCAAAATATTAGCTATAAATATGACTATCAAACAGAAGGAAGAACTGGGGGCGATGCTAAGATGTGAGGTAGTTAAAAAAGTTAAATATCTTGGAGTTAATATTTTAATCTCAAATGGGAAATTATATAAGCATAATTATGAACCACTTTGGCATAGTATACAGTTGGAGTTGAAAAGGTGGGGAAAACTGCATTTGTCCTTGCTGGGTAGAATAGCGGCAGTAAAAATGAACATTTTACCAAAATTTTTATTTCTTTTTCAAATGTTACCAATACTTAAAAGAGATGCGAATCTTTTAGAATGGCAGAAGGGTATCAACAAATTTGTGTGGGCAGGAAAGAAGCCGAGGGTAAAGATGAAAATAATGCAAGATGTACGTGAAAGAGGAGGATTGAAATTACCTAACTTAAAATTATACTACGACGCAGTGGCATTATCTGCAATTAGTGACTGGATTCATCTAACTAATGACAGAATTTTGAATATCGAGGGATATGACTTGTTATATGGTTGGCATGCTTACCTGTTATTTAACAAAAAAATGGATAAGAAATTTAAAAATCACATCTTAAGAAAGGAAGAATGCTCAATCAAAGGACTCTGTACTGGCCTAATCAGGTTCCCATTATCGGCCTACTGCTGTACGGCCTTATCAGGCTCCCTTCATAGGCCTACTGTTAGAGATAGGCCTAGGCCTTAAACCTTCTTACTTAAACACTGTGTGAGAAAGAATGCTCAATCAAAGGCCTCTGTACTGGCCTAATAAGGTTCTCTTTGCTTCGTAGGCATACTTGAAATCCTAGACCTGAGTTGGGGGTGAAGGATAATCCTGGGAACACAAGCCCAAGCTGTTTCCTGCGAGATAGGGCCACCGCAGTGAGGTGGGAGTAGGTGATCTGCTTAGGCCATGGCCCGCTCAATCAAAGGCTAAGGTGACCAGACGACCCAATTTCAGCGTGACAATCACACTTTATAACAATTTTTCCCGTGTTCCTCTGCGTTTTAAAAAAGTTCTGATTTTTTTCTGGCTTCATGTTGAAAGCCCAGTGGATTTGCTTAAGAAATCCTAACCGGAGCAAGAAATCCTAACCGGGGCAAGACAAAAGACACCCTGTCCAACTAACCTCTCTCTCTGTCTCAGTACTTTCAAAATGACCCATTACCATAGAGCCGCAGGAAACACGTGGCTAGAGAGGGAAACAACTGTTACTTCCTGGATTTTCCAGAGGGGAGGGGCACAGAGTTTGGAGGTCTGCTCGTGTGGGAAAAAATGGTGCTCTTCTTTTTTCTTTGAAAACTATTTCCCTGGGACTATTTAACCATTTTAATTTGCTCAGTTCTTTGTATTAACATCTACATCATTCTGGATTGACTTGGAGTGTCTGCCTACTGGTAAGTGGGTTTTTTCTTTTCTTTTTTAATGTATTTTTAAAATAATATTTTATTTATTGTGCATAGGATTTATTTAAAAAGTTTTATTCTGTGTGGATTTAAGTTAAGAACTCCCTGTTATTAAGCTTTCCTCAATTAATTTCTGAGTAGATTCCCACCAACTTCAAGATCCCAAGGGCACATCTTGGAAGCTACACCTTTGCTTAGTTTATAGATGATGCCTTTCCTTAAATATGAAAATAAATACATTTATTGTTCAAATGTGTACATCTCAATAGAAATGACTCTTAGGGGTGACAACAATCCACTAAAATAATAATATAAAACAGTAATTACAAAAACCGGAGCAACTGTTATGAAAATTATTATTAAAAAATAAAGAATAAAAATTGAGTTATTAAGTATATTAATTGCAGCAACCACAATACAATACCTCAGTCCTTCTTTTCATTAAACTAGACATACCCAATTCCAAGGAATTAAAAAATGCTTGCTCCTGGGGAGGAAAACTATGGCAAATCTAGACAACATCCTAAAAAGCAAGGTGACCAGATTTTCAGTAAAGAGGGACACCTTTGACTGGGGGTGGGGGCTTGATTAAAATTTTTATACGGAGCAACAAAAATTTTCATACAACACAAAAATAGTATTATAATATTTTTTTTTATTTCAACATAACTACAATTTACAAATATAAATTGTAACTGTTGCCAAACATCAAAATTTTGATCATGTGACCATGAGGATGCTGCAACGGTCGCTAAGTGTGAAAAATGGTCATCAGTCACTTTTTTCAATGCCATTGTAACTTTGGTCACTAAGCCCATTATATCACCTTTTTTGCCACAGTTCTTAAGTGAATAACTGCAGCTGATAAGTTAGTAATATAAGTGAATCTGGTTTCCTCATTTGACTTTGTCAAAAGGTGATTATATGACCCCAGGACACTGAAACCATCATAAATACAAATCTGTTGCCAAACATCAAAATTTTGATTGTGTGACCATGAGGATGCTGCAATGGTCCCTAAGTGTGAAAATGGTCGCTAAGTGTGAAAAATGGTCATCAGTCAGTTTTTTCAATGCCATTGTAACTTTGGTCACTAAGCCCATTATACCACCTTTCTTGCCACAGTTCTTAAGTGAATAACTGCAGCTGGTATTTTGTATTTTGGATAGAATCTTTTTTTAAATTTGTCTAAGACAATTTTTAAAAAAGATTCTATCCAAAATAAATTGAAGTGAAACCATTTTTAAAAATTCTATGCACAATACTTTGAAATATATTGTGCATAGAATTTTTAAAAATAGTTTTACTTCAATTTATTCTGTGTGGAACAGTTTGAAATGTTTTACTTCAATTTATTCTGTGTGGATTCTTTTTTTAAATTGTATTTCCCCTCCCATGACATCACAAACAATTGCTGCTCTAAGACGCCACATTCCCTTGCCTTAAAGGCCCAGGCTTTCCACAGTTATGATGGAGATTTAATTATTGCTGCTATTATTTATCAGGTTTTGTTTCTTGCAAATGAGATCACTTTTCAAAGCCTATCTTCTTCTTAAGTCCTTGATCATTACTGTAAGTATCTAACCAAGTATGGCTCCACAACCCTTTCTGTGAAATAATATAATTAGTTTTGAACTTGCCTCCTGTCACTGTGAGATTATGCCCCCATGTTCTTATGTTTTAATTAATATTGAGAATATTGCCTTCTAGAACCTTATTCACATTAATATATTTAAGGGTTTCAGTCAGCCTTTCCTTCTGCCCTCTAAGTTGAATATATTAACTTCCTCTAATATTTCCTGATGTTCTTTTTATCTCAGCTCTTGCACCATTTTTGTTGTCCATCTCTGGACTCCTTCAATCTTATGAATGCATTTTCTTAAGTGAGGTCTCCAAAAGTGAACAAAATATTTCAAATGGGGTCTTACTAAATGCTACCTTAGCTCAAAGTTAATTAGCCACAACAAGATCAGTGTTTCCTACTTGATACAATCAAGGGCTGTTTGCTAGTGACCAAATTGCAGGTGTCCAGAACAAACCATAAGCACAAATTTATTATATCTTTATGGACGTATAATTTATATGTATAAATCTATATACATATAAAAGCAAAAACCACTCAGGCCATGATCATGAAATCTCCAGAACCATGGGGCTTCCTGGGTGGAGCCTGCTGTTGGTGGCAGCAAAAAACCAGCTGCCTCCGAATTCCTGGCTATGTACCTGTTTAGAGGATCTTCCATCTGACGTCTTAACAGGTTTCTTACCCTTCAGGCAAGAAGGAAAGAAGAAATTGTTTTGCTGGCAAATGCTCTTCGATTTTTGCAGCTTTTATGCTTGCAGGGAGAGGGGGGCTAGCCCAAAGCAGAACGGCTGTCCGTGCTGGGAACTTCAAACTGCCTTGTGCAGAACAAAGTAGGTCTCCCCCACTCAGTTCAAAGTTTTGATTGATTTAATCTTATCACGAGCTGGATCCGTATTGCGTGGACAATAATTGTTTATCAAGATTTTAGCTTCTTTTCTTTTTCTCCTCTGAAAATCTATTTACTTAGAGGCTTTTAAAATGGCGCCGAGCAGGCTGGTTTCTCTGGTAATAATGAATACTTTTTGTTAATTGTTACAAAAACTCAAAATTTCAAAGGAGCATGCTTATCATTTGTTTTACAATCGGCCAGCAGAAGCTTTTTAATTAGTTTCATTTTTACAAGACTTTCACTCCCTGATTAATCTTGCTTATCTGGAAGTTAAATGGTGATGAATCTGCTGAACTGTCTTGTTACAATGTTTACTCACTGAAAGTTTTGCCAAGCCTTAAATTTCAAACTAAAAGGAGAAATTCAGCTTCTTGACTTAAAGCTGCTTAAAGCTGCATATTCAGGCAACAGAGTTTAATTAATTGCAGGAAGATAAATTTTGAAATGGCTTCAAAACTAAATATTAATTTGAAGTCGTCACCCTCTATTCCCAGGGGCACATCCCCAGTGCCTGGCACAAGGCTGCATCCTCCGCTTCCTACGCTCCCTGCTGGGGATGTGTTAACGAAAGAATTTTTCCTGAGCAAACTAAGCGAGGCTCTTAATGCACAGACAATTAAAATGGAAGATAAGCTTAGAAATAATAGAGAGGTGATAAAGCAGGAGAGAAAAGAGGAAATAAAAGAAATGAAAGAAGAAATCAAAAGTGAAATAAAAGGACTTAAACAGGAGCTGTATGAGAAAATCGACGCTAGGGTTGTTAAAATTAGAGATGAAATGCTGAGACTTGTAACTGTATTGATGTGAGGTAGTTAAAAAAGTTAAATATCTTGGAGTTAATATTTTAATCTCAAATGGGAAATTATATAAGCATAATTATGAACCACTTTGGCATAGTATACAGTTGGAGTTGAAAAGGTGGGGAAAACTGCATTTGTCCTTGCTGGGTAGAATAGCGGCAGTAAAAATGAACATTTTACCAAAATTTTTATTTCTTTTCCAAATGTTACCTATACTTAAAAAATATGCGAATCTTTTAGAATGGCAGAAGGGTATCAACAAATTTGTATGGGCAGGAAAGAAGCCGAGGGTAAAGATGAAAATAATGCAAGATGTACGTGAGAGAGGAGGATTGAAACTACCTAATTTTAAACTGTATTATGATGCAGTGGCATTATCTGTAATTAGTGATTGGACTCATTTAACCAGTGATAGAATATTGAATATTGAGGGACACGATCTGGTATATGGTTGGCATGCTTACGTGTTATTCAACAAAAAATTGGATAAGAATTTTAAAAGTCATATTTTAAGAAATGCTTTACTGCGGGTCTGGAAAAAGTACCAATATAAATTAAATGACAAGATACCCATGTGGGCAATTCCTAGACACGCAATTGAAAATATGAATATAGCACAAAAACAGGACAGAATTACTTACAGACAGCTTCTTACCTCGGAAAGCGGGGTATTACAATTAAAATCTTTAGAGGTATTAAAAGAGGAGAAGGTAGTTCAAACATGGTTCCAGTATGGGCAATTACAGGCTAGGTGGAAAATAGATCAAAAAATTGGTTTTATCCAAGTTGAGGATAATTTGTTTAAACAAATAAGAGATCAAAGCTTAATGCATATAAAGAGGATATATAATGTATTAATACAGATGGATTCGGAAACAGAATTAGTTAAAGATTGTATGATAAAATGGGCTCAAAATATTGAAGAACCAATAACGTTGGATACATGGGAAAGAATCTGTGTAAGAAATGTGAAATTTACACAAGTTCAAAATCTGAGAGAAATTTTTTACAAGATGTTCTATAGATGGCATTTAGATCCTAAAAAGTTGGCTTCTATGTATCCGAATGTACAGCCTAAATGTTGGAGGTGTGGTTCTCTCGATGCTACATATTATCATATATGGTGGACCTGCCAAAAGGTTAAGGCATTCTGGATAAAAATATGGTGGGTTATGCAAAATATCTTTAAAAGAAGGATAAAGTTTACTCTTCAGTTATTTTTACTAGGTATATGTACTGACTTTACAGTGGTAGAGACTAACTTGATTCTGCACCTAATAACGGCAGCAAGACTGTTGGTGGCGCAATATTGGAAGAAGGAAGACTTGCCTACAATCCAAGAATGGACATTGAAAGTCACAACCTTAGCCGAGATGGCTAAAATATCGGCATATCTTAAAGATCACTCAAATGAGAGATATAAACGAGACTGAAAAAAATGGATTGACTATATACAAAATAAATACGGGACCAAGAAATTCCAGTTAGCCTATCCTTAAGATCAGAAATGATTTAAATTGTTTAAAGTTAGTTCAGCAAGAAGAAGCTAAGGTCAATGCAGAATGTCATTAATTTCTTTATTTCTTTTTTCCCCAATAGATTTTAGACTGTGTTTGTTAAAAATCCATACCGTTTACGGGTTCTGGGAAGTTGGGGGGGGAGGGGGGTAGGAAGGGAGGGGCACACAGACAAAAAAAATTGTACTTCGATGTTTTAATGATTGACGAATGATGAAATATTTGTGTTTTAAAAGAAATAAAACCTTTGAAATCTCCAGAACCGTAAAGGCTGTATATTTGAAATGTGGCACATATGTTCGTCTTGGCTTCTAGGTGCTCGCTAAGAAAGAATTTTTTGAAATGGCCATCAGATCATTGGTATTTCTTATATTATTATTAACACGCTCTGATACTAAGGAGTTAGACATTCTATTCCCCCTCCCAACATGAAACTAAGTATGTTCACACTATCACTTGGAAGAGAGAGGGGGATAAAAGGCCACCCCAACCCGAAGGACTCTGGGCAGCTTACAACAATGCATTTAAAAAATAGAAAAGTTAAAAACACAAAAACATAGATTAAAAAGACCGCAACATACACCCAATCTAATCAGGGCTGATTAGATCCCTGATTAGATCCCCTAATCAGGGATTCTTCCTTCCTTCCCTAATTCACTCCCTCCCTTTCTTCACTTCCTTCCTCCCTCCCTTTCCTTCCTTCCTTCTCTCATTCCCCCCTTCCTTTTATCTCTCTACTTTCCCCCTCCCTCCCTCCCTTTCATCTGTCCCCTTCCTTCCTTCTTTCCTTCATTTCTTCCAGGTGTAACTGATCATGGCATCAACAGAGCGGGACAAAGAGAAGAAAACAGACTCAAATGCCCAGTTTCAGGCCACCATAGGTGAGGAAGGGAGGGGAACCTGCCAAACCTGCAAACATGAAATGCGTCTGTGTCCATCTGACCCTCATCAGCACATGGCCAGCAATGCCCCTGAGAGCACCATAGAGTCTTCTGGGTCCCAGACGGGTGAAGAACATAGAATTTCAGATGATTGTGGTCTTGCAAACACCATATTCAAGAAGACAAGAGGTAATAGAGCTTCTGCTATGTTTGCTCACCCATAACCATTTTCTGCATTTCCGCATCTATTGCATTGAGGCTTTATTTTGTGTATCTATTTTATTTATGCATCTCATTCGTCATTTGTCTCATCTTCAAGAAGTTCCTGAGACTATTTTGATCCTAAGAATTTCTTGGGGGGGGGGGGGAGATAAGAATTATTTAAAGTCACAGTTTTGAAGAAAGTGAATGACACATGTGGTGCTAAGCTGTCTAGCCACAGTTTCTGGAGTATTTATGATTGTCTGGCTGTTTGCAAAAACACTGTGCTTAGGCCAAGCTAACTATACGGCTAGAACAATATATCAGTGGGACAGAAGTTTTGTATTCTGAGCTTTTGGACTCATGCTGGAGCCCATCCAGAGAGAACTTCTCTAGCCTAAAGAGTTACCTCCAGCAGGAATCTGAAAGCTCAGAAGAAAGTACCTCTGATCCTGGTGACCGACCCAGATTGGATCCTGCATAAATGGTGTTATTTATTTATTTAAAAATAAATTACCTTAGCCTGTACAGATACATTTCGACTTACAACAGTTCATTTAACGACCATTCAAAATTACAACGGCATTGACTTGTGACCGTTTTTTGCGCTTACAACTGTTGTCGCATTCTCATGTCCGCACGATCAAAATTCAGATGCTTGGCAACTGGTTCATACTTACGACTGTTGCAGTATCCTGGGGTCATGTGACCGTCTTCCGCTGCCTTCTGACAAGCAAAGTCAATGAGGAATCCAGATTCACTTAACAACCATGTGACTAACTTAAATGCAATGATTCGCTTATCAACTGTGGCAAGAAAAGTCTTTTAAGAGAGGAAAAATTCACTTAATGTTTCACTTAGCAGAATAAATTTTGGACTGAATAATGGCCATAACCTGAGAACTACCTGTATCAGTTTTATTTTTTTAAAAAAATTTTTACATTTAAAATAAAGGCTAGAATAATACTTTCTGGGCTAAATAAATAAATGCCACAATCTATGGCTAGAGAAAGCTCAAGTATGGACAGTTGCTTCCTAGCCCTATTCTACTTACCAAGAAAAGAAAGGATTGATGTTTGATGTTGATGTTTAATAAATTTATAGGCCACCCAATCCCGAAGGACTCTGGGCAATTTAAAAAATAGAAAAGTTAAAAACACAAAAATGTAGATTAAAAAGACCGCAACATACACCCAATCTAATCAGGGCTGGAACTCAAAACATGAGTTCAACAGCCCAGGGCCTGTCGGAATAGCCAGGTCTTAATAGCCTTTCGGAAGGCCATGAGAGCGGGTAGGCTCCGGATCTCTGGGGGCAGTTTATTCCAGAGGGTCGGAGCGGCTACAGAGAAGGCCCTCCCCCGGGTGGTTGCCAGCCGACATTGTCTGGCTGACGGCACCCGGAGAAGGCCCACCCTGTGCGATCTTATCGGTCGTTGGGAAGTATGTGGCAGAAGACGGTCTCGCAGATATCCGGGTCCTAGGCCATGTAGGGCTTTAAAGGTAATGACCACAGCTGTGGTTCAGGAGTCCATTTTCCATGAATATCGGCTTGTCAAGGTTGAAACATTTTGGTTTAGCACCTCAAGAGAAGAGAACCTGCCTCAGGTTTTCTTCCCCCTCTTCAATCAGGCTCCATTTAAGTTGTTTTTTGCACTCAATGCTTTTGTCTGTGCTCTTTTTTAGCCAATGGCGGGATGAAGCTACCGAAGGCCTACCAGGGTGGGAAACATCGGAGCGTGAGGCCCTCAGCGATGAGCTCAGTGATGTCCTCATTTATCTGGTTGCGTTGGCAAACAAGTTCCACGTGGACCGCCCTACGGCTGCTCTCCGTAAAATAGAGAAGAACCACCTTAAATACCCAGCCAAGCGTGTCTCTGGTTCCTCAAAGAAATACACAGAGTATCAGGAATAAGTATGGAACTTGTCTCTTCCTGGATGGATGAGAAGAAAAATCACTCCCTGGCTTCTAGAAGATGCTCTTTTCAAGATTTAGGACTTCTTTGGGATGAACTGTTCAAAATGACCCCTGATTGACTCTTGACTTTGTGGGGTGGATCCAGCAAGCTCTGATAGGCAAACAGACCTGTTGTGGCAATCTCTGCTTTTTTTGTTCATTTATCGTTTCTTTTCTTTCGCAAAGGAGATTGGGCCACCCAGGAAATGTTAGGCTTCAATTCCATCACCCTGAGACCATGTTGGCTAAGGGTCATTGGAGTTGATGTCCAGCCACAGTTGAAAGGCTGCAGGTTCTCCATCCCAAACTTCAAGAGTTGCAGATGGATGCACAGTTGTGCAGAGGAAACTCTCACATCGGTCATTTACAGAGAAACATGTCCCCTTCCTTGTGGAGGTGTATCCATCATAAAAGTGCAAGGAGCTTTTCATAAACTCTGCTTTCTTTGTGAGGCCAGATTCTTCTCTCCAACTCGTGGCTGTGGTTTGGTTTAGTTTTTAAAGAAAAATAGGTGGCCACCATTTTGACCTGAGTAATTGACGATTTCTTCCTGTCTGCACATTCTTTCCAATAGGATTACCCTCCTCAAGGTGTAGATTACGCCTCATTTGGTATTCCCTTTGAGTCTTAAAAACAAAGGGCATTTTTGAGGGGGAAAATGGCGAGAGGCTGAAGAATGAAGTGGCTACATTACAAGGCTACTGTTGTAAAATAATAAAATTTCAAGGGTTTGCCAAATACAGCTTCTCTGTGTGGAGTCATTTGCTGCTACAAAGTGGGCAAAAAGGAAGGGGGATGTCATGGTGCACATGTGTCATCCCCTTACATGCACATAACAGTACAATGCATAGGCAGCACATGCGCGTATGATATTGCAACATAGGCGCAGAAACTGGAGTACGTTTATGAGGTTGTAGCACAAATGCCATGGAGTGGGATATATTTTGGATAGAAATGGATACCTATTTTCTTCTTTAGCACTTTAGTATCCCCTCCATCATATTGCTATTCTTAATTTTCTCTGGTGAAATATAAAGATTCCAGGTTGAGGTCAATCCTGATGATTGAAAAAAGTGACTTGTGACCGTTTTTTGCGCTTACAACTGTATCAGTTTTATTTTTTTTAAAAAAATTTACATTTAAAATAAAGGCTAGAATAATACTTTTTCCAGAATGGGAGGAGGGAATGGTCACACGTGGGTTTTATCACAGCCTGATTGGTCCAAGGCTGAGAGGAAATCTATAAATACCGGTGCCTGTCCATTGCTAGCCCAGATTCTCTCAGCCTGGTCCAAGCTGTAGAGTAGTTGGATAGGTTCTGTTTGTTTTCTCCTTTTGGGTGAGTTCTATTCAGTCTGATTCCTATTTGGCTAATTGGGCACTTTGAACTTAAATTCTAAAGTGATCTGCTGCGGCCCCAAGGGACAGATCTCTGCCTCGGGCGGCTGGGGGAGAGCCCAGTGGGGCACTAGTCTCCCCCCCGCAGGCCTGGAACCTTTGCCCGTCCCCGGGTGCGGGGGTGCGGTTCCATTCAAACTGCTTCGTTCAAACTACTTGAAGAGGCTGTTTTTTTGCAGCAGGAAAGTGAAAGAGAAACTTTAAGCCTCGAGGCTCCAGCGTGCAGATCGCTCCGGAGGGGGCCCCTCGCTGCAGGCTTCCTTTGTTTGTGTTGCCGGGGAGACAGAGCAGGGGGGGAGAGCGGCTCTCCCTGCTCATTTTAAAGTGAAGCCGGCTAGAAAGGCCTGGCTGGGCTGCTGGTGATTATTTCCAGCCCTTTTCTCCCGCGCACGGAGTTCCGGCGGCCATTTTGGAGGCTGCCACGTGTGTGAGGCCTGGCCCTTATCGACGGGCCTAGTGCGGCCTAGTGAGAGGCCTTGAGCCTAGGTCTCCCCACAGGCTTCAGGCCCTGGTCTCAGGTGGGACTTTGGAGGCCGATTCCTGCTCCTTTCATCGGACACGTGAGTGGGGCATGGACGAGGGAGCGGAGATTCCCCAGGGACAAGGGGCAGGCCCTACTGGGAGTGAGGAGGCCCTGGATCAGGAGGTGGGGGGGAGGGCTCCCCCTCAGAGATCCCATTCTTCAAGGCGCCCCTCCAGTTCTGTCTCTAGGGATGAGGCAGCTCGCCATAGGGCGCTGGAAAGGACCTTTGCCAGGGCAGAAAGGCAGGCCCAGTCCTCCAAGCCTTTATCTAGGGACAGATCCAGGTCCCCTGTTAGGCCCATTTCAGAAAGGTCTCTACTTAGAGGTTTTAGCCCGGCTTCTTCATGCAGCTCCCCTGGTAGGTCGCAGGCCTTCTCCAGGAGGGGGCGTTCTCCATCCCCCATAGATGATCCTCTGGAGGGCATGTCCAGAGGCCCCTGTTCCCCCCAAAGGTTGGCTCCTCAGGGCCCTGCTTCTACTTATGGGGATGTGGAGGATCAGGATAATCTCCCTGAAGGGATTAAGAGGCTTATTTCTGCAGCCATCACTCGGGGCATTGCCCAGCGGGACAAAGGCTCCCTTTACTCTAGGCATGGGGGGCTGAACAGGGCTCAGTTTCGGGCTTCCTCCCCTTCCATGATCAGTGAGGCTTCCTTCCTGGGTGGGGGGGAGTTACCCCAGGAGATGGGATTCTCAGATGATGAGAATACCACTGTTTCGGAGGAACCTTCTTCTAAGGTCCTATTTATGCCCGCCTTGTTTAAAGTTCTCTTGGATAAGGCGAGGCACACCACCAAGGTCGGAACTGGGGATCCCTCTGTGCCCCCCCCAAGGGATCCCGACATGGTCATGTTCTCTGCCACGGCCACCAACAAGGAAGAGATCCCTGCCCCTCCCTTGTTCCTAGAGGTTCTGACCGACCAGTGGGCTAAACCTTCCACTTTCTCTTCTCCAGGTAGTACCGACCGTCGGCATTATAACATGGAGCAAACCTTTGCTCAGGCCATTCAGCTCCCGACGGTTGACACCCCTGTGGCCGCATTGGTGTCCTCCTCCCCGGTGGTGTCGGGCGATGCGGCAGATAAGATGAAGCCGGAGGATAAGCGCGCAGAGTTCACTTTGCGGAGGAACTTCAACGCCACAGCGTGGGCCGTTAAGGCGGCGGCCTCGGCTTCCTACTTTAATCGTGCCACGGTCATGTGGCTCAAGAAGCTGCAGGCACGCATTCCCATACAGGAGGACCGGATCCATCAGGATCTGGTCAAGATTCTGGCGGCGTGTCAGTTCTCAGCTGACGCGACCTTGGACACGGTCAAGTTTGCTTCTAGCGCCCTGGCCACCTCGGTCACCTCCCGTAGGCTCCTGTGGTTGCGCCATTGGCAAATGGACAACAAAGCCAAATGGGATTTGGCGGCTGCCCCCTTCAAGGGGCCCGATCTCTTCGGGGAGGCCCTTACTCGCATCCTCGTGGAGGATAAGGACAAGAAGAAGGTCCTACCCTCCACGGCTAAGAAGGCCGAGAACAAGTCACGTCCCTTCCGTAGGCAACGGTATAGGGCCCCTAGCTTCGGCTATAACCAGCCCTTCTCTTCTTTCTCTTCTGACAGGCATTTCTTGGGGCAGCCCTTCCAGGACAGGAGCCGTTTCCAGGGCCAGGCTCGGCGGCCGTTTCGGGGGGGAGGCGGCCGTCCCTTCCGCAGGGGGAAGTGACTCGAACCCGAGTCATCCCATCGGCGGCCGCCTCGCTCTTTATGCGGACCGGTGGGACGACATCACGTCGGACGCCTGGGTTCGAGCCACGGTTCGTTACGGGCTCAGGTTAGAATTTCTCTCCACTCCTCCAAATCTCTTTCAGTCGTTCCCTCCATCCCGGAGTCGAGAGCGCCGCCGCCTGATGAGTCAGGCGATCGCCCACCTCCTCGAAATCCATGCGGTGGAGGCGGTTCCCGCAGGGGAACGGGGCCGGGGCCACTACTCAAATCTCTTCGTGGTCCCGAAGAGCACGGGGGGTTGGAGAGCAATTCTAGACCTCAAGCGCCTGAACAGGTTTCTGGTCTACAGGCGGTTCAAAATGTCATCGCTCAAGTCCATCCTTCAGGGCATCAGGAAAGGCGATTTCCTGGCCTCCGTGGATCTCACGGAGGCCTATCTTCATATCCCCATCCTGCCCGCTCATCGCTGGTTCTTGAGGTTCTCCCACGGGCCCCACCATTACCAGTACAGGGCTCTTCCCTTCGGCCTGGCCTCGGCCCCGAGGACCTTCACAAAGGTCCTGGCGGCTCTGGCGGCCCATCTGAGATCGGTCCCGGTCCGCCTCCAATGTTATTTAGACGATGTCTTGCTTCAGGCGGGCTCCCTGTCTCAGGCCGTTTCAGATCTTCAGAATACCATTCGAAGCCTCCAGGCCCTGGGGTTCTCGGTAAACTTCAAAAAGAGCCATCTCACTCCCTCCACTCGCATTCTGCATCTGGGGACAGTCATAGATTCCAAGTTGGGGGAGGTGCGTCTGTCTCAGGAGAGGCAGGTCAGCCTTCGTCGGCTGGCAGAGAGCGTTCGCACAAAGCGCTCCGTTTCCATCCTCTCTCTGTCGCAGTTATTGGGCAAGATGGTCTCTTGCATAGGGATTGTCCCGTGGGCCAGACTCCATCTTCGGCCCCTTCAATGGGAGCTTATCCCCTATCAGAGGGGACGAATGAGCAATTCCCTTCGGACTCTCCGCATCTCGACGGGGGTCCGTGCATCCCTGGTGTGGTGGCTCTCCCCGGCCATCCAGCGGGGGTGTCTGTTCTGGGAGCCGAACAGGGTGACCGTCACCACGGACGCGAGTCTGTTCGGGTGGGGGGCCCTGGTGGGCTCTCGGATGGCTCAGGGCAGATGGACGGCCTCGGACCTCCGTCACAACATCAATTGGCTGGAACTGAAGGCCGCGCGTCTGGCTCTGAGTCACTTTCGCTCCTCGGTGGAAGGGAGCCACGTTCTCCTCCTGACGGACAATGTGACCACCAAGGCGCACATCAATCGTCAGGGCGGGACCCACTCGAGAGCCCTCTGGCTGGAGGCTCTGCGATTGGGGTCGTGGGCGGAGAAACACAGTCCCTGGTGGCGGAGCACATCTCGGGACTCTCCAACGTCCAGGCGGACTGGCTCAGTCGAGCAACTCTGGACAACGGCGAGTGGCAACTCCACCCGTCGCTGTTCCGGGAGATCTGTCGTCGGTTCGGGTCCCCCCGGGTGGACCTGTTTGCGTCTCCCGAGAACACACAACTCCCGCGTTTCTTCACCCGTTTCCAATCCAGCTCGGCGGAGGGCACAGATGCCCTCAGGAGCCGGTGGCCCCCGGGCCTTCTCTATGCCTTTCCCCCCATTCCACTCATCCCGGGGACCGTCAGGAAGGTGGTGACGGAAAGGGCCCTGGTCATTCTGGTGGCCCCGTTTTGGCCCAGGAGACCCTGGTTTGCGGACCTGGTTCAGCTGTCAGTGACTTCCCCGTGGAGGATTCCGCAGGGGGAGGTGGTCTTACGGCAGGGGGCCCTGATTCACCCAGAGCCTCAGTGGCTTCAGCTGACCGTTTGGCTCTTGAACGGCGGCTTCTAAGGGGGGCTCATCTGTCTTCCGGGGTCATTCGCACCATCGAGGCGGCCCGTCGTCCCTCAACGACCCGCATTTATAACTCCACCTGGGCAGCGTTCGTCCGCTGGTGCTCCCCCAAGGGCATCTCTCCCGACAGAGCCACCATCCCCAACGTCTTGGATTCCTTCAGAAGGGCCTGGAGGACGGGCTCTCGCAAAACACCTTGCGTCGCCAAGTGGCGGCTCTGTCCTCGGTCTTGGGGGGGGGCGGGATCTTCTTCTCTTTCCCAGTCTCCTCTGGTCAAGCTGTTCCTCAAGGGGGCGGCAAATCTCAGGCCTCCCCCCGTTCATAGATTCCCCACGTGGGATCTTCCGCTTGTCCTCAAGGCCTTAACGGGAGCTCCGTTTGAACCTCTCCGCTCGGTGCACTTGCGCTTCTTATCACTGAAGGTGGTCTTCCTGGTGGCCATCACTTCCGCCCAGCGTATATCCGAGCTGGGCGCCCTGTCTTGTAAGGACGACCTCTGTCATTTTCACCAGGACAGAGTGGTCCTTCGCCTTGACCCGGCATTCGTCCCCAAAGTAAATCCCCTTTCACAGGGCTCAGGAGATCGTCCTGCCTGACTTCTGCCCGAGTCCGTCCACTGACAGGGAGCGTCTTTGGCATCGTCTGGATGTCCGCCGTGCCTTGCGGATCTACCTCCGGCGGACCAAGGATTTCCGCAAGTCGGAGGCCTTGTTCGTCTCCTTCCTACCTGGAGCTCTGGGTTCGAGGGTGTCCTCGGCTACCATCGGCCGTTGGCTGCGTCAGGCCATCTCGGAGGCCTATGTGGCCTCAGGGCGGCCGGTTCCATCAGGCGTCACGGCGCACTCTACAAGGAGCGCGGCAACCTCGGCAGCGTGGGCCACGAGGGCCCCGTTTGAAGACATCTGCCGGGCGGCTACCTGGGCCACTCCAACCTCGTTCATCCGGCATTATCGTCTGGATGCTTTTGCGTCGGCGGACGCATCTTTCGGTCGTAGGGTCCTACAGGGGGTGGCAGCTGAGGCTCCCCTTGGTTCCTAGAGTTCCTGTTCTCCCTCCCTGGGACTTTAGCTTGGGTATGTCCCACGTGTGACCATTCCCTCCTCCCATTCTGGAAAAAGGACGTTGGTCTTACCTGAACGTCTATTTTCTGATGGGAGGAGGGAATGGTCACAACCCGCCCTGAGTTCTGTCTGTTGGGGCCAAGGGGAGGGCCCGGGGGGTGTTTCCCGGGGTTTGTTGTGTTGTTTCTTGTTTTTCAGTTGTAACGTTCATGTTCGAGAATCTGGGCTAGCAATGGACAGGCACCGGTATTTATAGATTTCCTCTCAGCCTTGGACCAATCGGGCTGTGATAAAACCCACGTGTGACCATTCCCTCCTCCCATCAGAAAATAGACGTTCAGGTAAGACCAACGTCCTTTCTTCATTTAAAATAAAGGCTAGAATAATACTTTCTGGGCTAAATAAATAAATATCACAATCTGTGGCTAGAGAAAGCTCAAGTATGGACAGTTGCTTCCTAGCCCTATTCTACTTACCAAGAAAAGAAAGGATTGATGTTTGATGTTGATGTTTAATAAATTTATAGGCCACCCAATCCCGAAGGACTCTGGGCAATTTAAAAAATAGAAAAGTTAAAAACACAAAAACATAGATTAAAAAGACCGCAACATACACCCAATCTAATCAGGGCTGGAACTCAAAACATGAGTTCAACAGCCCAGGGCCTGTCGGAATAGCCAGGTCTTAATAGCCTTTCGGAAGGCCATGAGAGTGGGTAGGGTCCGGATCTCTGGGGGCAGTTTATTCCAGAGGGTCGGAGCGGCTACAGAGAAGGCCCTCCCCCGGGTGGTTGCCAGCCGACATTGTCTGGCTGACGGCACCCGGAGAAGGCCCACCCTGTGCGATCTTATCGGTCGTTGGGAAATATGTGGCAGAAGACGGTCTCGCAGATATCCGGGTCCTAGGCCATGTAGGGCTTTAAAGGTAATGACCACAGCTGTGGTTCAGGAGTCCATTTTCCATGAATATTGGCTTGTCAAGGTTGAAACGTTTTGGTTTAGCACCTCAAGAGAAGAGAACCTGCCTCAGGTTTTCTTCCCCCTCTTCAATCAGGCTCCGTTTAAGTTGTTTTTTGCACTCAATGCTTTTGTCTGTGCTCTTTTTTAGCCAATGGCGGGATGAAGCTCCCGAAGGCCTACCAGGGTGGGAAACATCGGAGCGTGAGGCCCTCAGCGATGAGCTCAGTGATGTCCTCATTTATCTGGTTGCGTTGGCAAACAAGTTCCACGTGGACCTCCCTACGGCTGCTCTCCGTAAAATAGAGAAGAACCACCTTAAATACCCAGCCAAGCGTGTCTCTGGTTCCTCAATAAAATTTCAAGGGTTTGCCAAATACACCTTCTCTGTGTGGAGTCATTTGCTGCTACAAAGTGGGCAAAAAGGAAGGGGGATGTCATGGTGCACATGTGTCATCCCCTTACATGCACATAACAGTACAATGCATAGGCAGCACATGCGTGTATGATATTGCAACATAGGCGCAGAAACTGGAGTACGTTTATGAGGTTGTAGCACAAATGCCATGAAGTGGGATATATTTTGGATAGAAATGGATACCTATTTTCTTCTTTAGCACTTTAGTATCCCCTCCATCATATTGCTATTCTTAATTTTCTCTGGTGAAATATAAAGTTTCCAGGTTGAGGTCAATCCTGATGACTTGGTGTCCAAATTAGGGATTTTTTTTGGGGGGGGGCAATGATACAGGCTCTCGTGGCTTTTTTCTAGGACATTTTCCAGCTCAAACATGATGGTGCTGGAAAATCTCCCTTCCAAGCTAAGGTGTCTGACACTGCAGTGCTGAAATCTGAGTGAGATTTATCTGATCTATCCCAGGTCTAGAGTTTAAAGCACACAGGATCTCAATAACAAAAAGTTTTCTGGGAGAAAGAAAGGGGAAAAATATGAATTATTCACACCTAACACACCATTCAGGAGTTCAGGACAACCACACTCCCAATATTGCTGATCTAGAACTCCCAGCAACCCCCAGACTTGGACCTCCTTCCAGGGGATGCTGGAAGTTGTAGATCAACAATACTAAGAATTCCAGAGGTTGATCAACCCACAGCACCAATTTACTAACATCTGATAGTCTCAGCTTTAGCTGGGGATCACACATCGCCTTCACGTTGACTCCTGAAGTCTTCCCTTCCTCTGTTATTAGAAAAAGAAACTTTATTTTATTGAAATCAACATTTGTTTGGAGAGGGCAATTCAGTCTGCAGGGTTCCTATTGACTTGCTATATAGGACAACCGTAAATTGTTTTATAGGGAAATAAACTTCCAATAGAAGAAAATTAAATAAGTGAACTAAATTTTTATTTTCCTCCCCACTTGAATATATAAGAAGAAGGATTTTTCTCCACACATTGAAAGTTTCCAAAAGTGTTTCAACAATCTCCCCATCAGATAGGATGGATGAATATCCATTACAAACTATTTAAATTTAACTAATTATTTTTAAAAAATATTTATCCTGCCTTTTTTAATTTCCCAAATAGCTCAAGGAAGCGAACATATCCAACCCAGCTTCCTCCTTCTACTTTCCCCACGAGACAACTGATCAGAAAAAGCCACTTGCCTAAAATGATCTAGGGTCTCCTGCTTCAGCAGGGGTTGGACTAGAACAGTGGTCCCCAACCTTTTTATCGCCGCGGACCAGTCAGCCTTTGATAATTTTACCGTGGCCCGCTGAGCGTGCGCAGGGGTGGGGGGGCGTTGTTCACGACAACACATTGATTGTCGTGGGGGAAATAGGGGGTAGGAGTATTAGGTATCTTCACTACCATATATAAAAGGAGATACTATCTTAAATAACAAAGTGGGCCCCCACCTCCAAAATATACTAAAAGAAAAAAGATTCCATGTGCTCAACTAATTTTTTTTTAAATCATCACTATATTATGGACTATAGACACATACATACATACATACATACATACATACATACATACATACATATATATATATACACATACATACATACATACATACACATACATGCATATATACATACCGTACGTATGTACGTACGTATATATATAATGTCCAAATAACAGGAAAAGCGCTTCAAGGACCAAAGTATATTCCTTTTTTGCAGCCTTAAGAGAACTCTCGTTTTTTGAGGCTCAGAACCAGACATTCTCGTGGGCTGCAAAAAGGAAACGCGACCCGGGAGCGCAGCCTCCAAGAGTCCATATCGGCAATAACTACGCGTGGGGGGAAAGGAAATGTGTTTTGTGAGGAAGAGAAAGAGCGCGCTTCACCGATGCCCGTTGGCGAAATTTTGGAAGAGAGGCAAGAGACTTCAGGCACCGAGCCCCCACCCCTGGCTGCGGCAACTGGAGCGGGCAGGAGGCAGGGAAGGGGTGGGCAAGACCGCCGCTTTTCCACCATGTGCTGCCCCCATCTCCCCTCAAAAGACCCCCCCCCGCCCTCGGCTGCCCGACGTTCTCTCTCTCTCTCTCTCTCTCTACCTCTCTCGCCGTTCCTTCTCACAAGCCAAGGCCGGGCGGGGAAGCCGCCAGGGCCTCCAAGGGCTCCGCTTCCAGCGCATGGTCCGCCCCCTCCTCGCCTCGCTTCCAGGCGAGCCGACTGAGGCGAGAAAGGAGAAAGAGGCGGAGGCGTTCACTGAGGGGACGGCTGACTCGGGGAGGGGGCGGAGGTGGTGTAGTAGCGGGGGATTCTTCCTCCTCGCCTCACTTGCTCCTGTGCTTCCGCGCAGCTCCCCCCCTCTGGCGACGGCGCTGCATGAGTGAAGAGTCGGCCGTTGCATGGCCCCCGGCCGCTGCAGCGATCATGGCCCCCGGCCGCTGTGCGGCCCGGTGCCAGGTACTCCACGGCCCGGCACCGGTCCGCGGACCGGGGGTTGGGGACCACTGGACTAGAAGACCTCCGAGGTCCCTGGCTTTCAAAGTTAAGGCAGGATTTGAACTCACAATCTCCCGCTGATTGATAGAAAAGGGGAAGACTTGATGAAAAGTGGAAATTAAAGGCTTATATTGAGGCCATGGCTGCAGCAGATTACCTTTTTATAAAGGGGAAAATACATATTTTAAAATCTTTTCTCCCCGCCCCCAGATATTCCGCATCCTAGGCTTTGGTTCCATCTACTATATTGTTTTCTCCCTTTCCCTTACGTCTTCTCTGATTGGATGAGATCAGGCGCAGATGCCCGCCCCTCTAACTTCCTTCTCTTTTGATTGGTTAGGAAACTAGGCGCCAGTTTTGATGGCTCCCTTCGAGCGATCGCGCCTGCTGACGTCATGCTCCTGCTACCCAATGAGGGCCCATTGGACTGGCTCTTGTTGATTGGCGGAGAGAGAGAGGGAACCCGGGAAAAAAAAACAACCCGCGACCTACTGCTCCTGGCGTGTGTCTCGCGTGCTTTCTTTTTGGGGGGAAGCCTTCGAGTGGCTCGGAAGAAATTCAGGTGAATTTGAATGCTTTTAAAAAAAATTCATTTAACTAGCATGAGACATACTGGGGGTGGGTTTAACTCTTCAATAATAATCGCACAGAAAACGGGACTTCGTCTAGTGCTTGATTGAATTTCATGGAATGTATGGCTACCGAATCTGGTTTGCAAAACTCCCTGCAAATTCTAGAGAGCGGGAAGAAGGTCCTGCATGTTTAACAGCTGCAGTAATTCTCTCAACAACTCTGGCAAAATTCACTTAACAAGTGTCTGGCTTAGCAACAGGAATTTTGGGCTTAGTTGTAGTTCTAAGTCGAGGACCAGCTGCATAAGTTTTTGTTTAATATAGGAAATGAGTTACAGGAGAATGTCTGAAACAGTATCTCTTGTTTTTGGCAAACCACTTTATTAAACCCTTCCTCCTCTCCTTCCCATCTGTCCACTTCCTTCCTTCCTATCCTCCTTTCTCTCCTTCCCTCCCTCCCTTTCATCTATCCCCTCTCTCCCTCTTCTCTCCCTTCCTCCCTTTCCTTCCTTCCTTTCCTCCTTCCCTCCCTTCTTTCTCTCCTTCCCTCCCTCCCTCCCTTTCATCTATCCTCCTCCCTTCTCTCCCTCCCTTCCCTCCCTCCCTCCCTCCATTCCTTCCTTCTCATTCCTTCCCTCCCTTTTATCTGTCCACTTCTTCCTCATTCCCTCCTTCCCTTCCCTATCCACTTCCTTCCTTTCCTTCCCATACCCTCCCTCCCTTTTATCTCTCCCCTTCCTTCCTTCCTTCCTTCCTTCCCTAATTCACTCCCTCCCTTTCTTGTCCACTTCCTTCCTCCCTCCCTTTCCTTCCTTCCTTCTCTCATTCCCTCCCTTCCTTTTATCTCTCTACTTTCCCCCTCCCTCCCTTCCTTCCCCCCTTTCATCTGTCCCCTTCCTTCCTTCTTTCCTTCATTTCTTCCAGGTGTAACTGATCATGGCATCAACAGAGTGGGACAAAGAGAAGAAAACAGACTCAAATGCCCAGTTTCAGGCCACCATAGGTGAGGAAGGGAGGGGAACCTGCCAAACCTGCAAACATGAAATGCGTCTGTATCCATCTGACCCTCATCAGCACATGGCCAGCAATGCCCCTGAGAGCACCATAGAGTCTTCTGGGTCCCAGACGGGTGAAGAACATAGAATTTCAGAGGATTGTGGTCTTGCATACACCATATTCAAGAAGACAAGAGGTAACAGAGCTTCTGCTATGTTTGCTCACCCATAACCATTTTCTGCATTTCCGCATCTATTGCATTGAGGCTTTATTTTGTGTATCTATTTTATTTATGCATCTCATTCGTCATTTGTCTCATCTTCAAGAAGTTCCTGAGACTATTTTGATCCTAAGAATTTCTTGGGGTGGGGGTGGGGTGGGGGATAAGAATTATTTAAAGTCACAGTTTTGAAGAAAGTGAATGACACATGTGGTGCTAAGCTGTCTAGCCACAGTTTCTGGAGTATTTATGATTGTCTGGCTGTTTGCAAAAACACTGTGCTTAGGCCAAGCTAACTATACGGCTAGAACAATATATCAGTGGGACAGAAGTTTTGTATTCTGAGCTTTTGGACTCATGCTGGAGCCCATCCAGAGAGAACTTCTCTAGCCTAAAGAGTTACCTCCAGCAGGAATCTGAAAGCTCAGAAGAAAGTACCTCTGATCCTGGTGACCGACCCAGATTGGATCCTGCATAAATGGTGTTATTTATTTATTTAAAAATAAATTACCTTAGCCTGTACAGATACATTTCGACTTACAACAGTTCATTTAACGACCATTCAAAATTACAACGGCATTGACTTGTGACCGTTTTTTGCGCTTACAACTGTTGTCGCATTCTCATGTCCGCACGATCAAAATTCAGATGCTTGGCAACTGGTTCATACTTACGACTGTTGCAGTATCCTGGGGTCATGTGACCGTCTTCCGCTGCCTTCTGACAAGCAAAGTCAATGAGGAATCCAGATTCACTTAACAACCATGTGACTAACTTAAATGCAATGATTCGCTTATCAACTGTGGCAAGAAAAGTCTTTTAAGAGAGGAAAAATTCACTTAATGTTTCACTTAGCAGAATAAATTTTGGACTGAATAATGGCCATAACCTGAGAACTACCTGTATCAGTTGTATTTTTTAATTTTTTTTTTTTTACATTTAAAATAAAGGCTAGAATAATACTTTCTGGGCTAAATAAATAAATATCACAATCTATGGCTAGAGAAAGCTCAAGTATGGACAGTTGCTTCCTAGCCCTATTCTACTTACCAAGAAAAGAAAGGATTGATGTTTGATGTTGATGTTTAATAAATTTATAGGCCACCCAATCCCGAAGGACTCTGGGCAATTTAAAAAATAGAAAAGTTAAAAACACAAAAACATAGATTAAAAAGACCGCAACATACACCCAATCTAATCAGGGCTGGAACTCAAAACATGAGTTCAACAGCCCAGGGCCTGTCGGAATAGCCAGGTCTTAATAGCCTTTCGGAAGGCCATGAGAGCGGGTAGGGTCCGGATCTCTGGGGGCAGTTTATTCCAGAGGGTCGGAGCGGCTACAGAGAAGGCCCTCCCCCGGGTGGTTGCCAGCCGACATTGTCTGGCTGACGGCACCCGGAGAAGGCCCACCCTGTGCGATCTTATCGGTCGTTGGGAAGTACGTGGCAGAAGACGGTCTCGCAGATATCCGGGTCCTAGGCCATGTAGGGCTTTTAAGGTAATGACCACAGCTGTGGTTCAGGAGTCCATTTTCCATGAATATCGGCTTGTCAAGGTTGAAACATTTTGGTTTAGCACCTCAAGAGAAGAGAACCTGCCTCAGGTTTTCTTCCCCCTCTTCAATCAGGCTCCGTTTAAGTTGTTTTTTGCACTCAATGCTTTTGTCTGTGCTCTTTTTTAGCCAATGGCGGGATGAAGCTCCCGAAGGCCTACCAGGGTGGGAAACATCGGAGCGTGAGGCCCTCAGCGATGAGCTCAGTGATGTCCTCATTTATCTGGTTGCGTTGGCAAACAAGTTCCACGTGGACCTCCCTACGGCTGCTCTCCGTAAAATAGAGAAGAACCACCTTAAATACCCAGCCAAGCGTGTCTCTGGTTCCTCAAAGAAATACACAGAGTATCAGGAATAAGTATGGAACTTATCTCTTCCTGGATGGATGAGAAGAAAAATCACTCCCTGGCTTCTAGAAGATGCTCTTTTCAAGATTTAGGACTTCTTTGGGATGAACAGTTCAAAATGACCCCTGATTGACTCTTGACTTTGTGGGGTGGATCCAGCAAGCTCTGATAGGCAAACAGACCTGTTGTGGCAATCTCTGCTTTTTTTCTTCATTTATCGTTTCTTTTCTTTCGCAAAGGAGATTGGGCCACCCAGGAAATGTTAGGCTTCAATTCCATCACCCTGAGACCATGTTGGCTAAGGGTCATTGGAGTTGATGTCCAGCCACAGTTGAAAGGCTGCAGGTTCTCCATCCCAAACTTCAAGAGTTGCACAGTTGTGCAGAGGAAACTCTCACATCGGTCATTTACAGAGAAACATGTCCCCTTCCTTGTGGAGGTGTATCCATCATAAAAGTGCAAGGAGCTTTTCATAAACTCTGCTTTCTTAGTGAGGCCAGATTCTTCTCTCCAACTCGTGGCTGTGGTTTAGTTTAGTTTTTAAAGAAAAATAGGTGGCCACCATTTTGACCTGAGTAATTGACGATTTCTTCCTGTCTGCACATTCTTTCCAATAGGATTACCCTCCTCAAGGTGTAGATTACGCCTCATTTGGTATTCCCTTTGAGTCTTAAAAACAGGGGGCATTTTTGAGGGGGAAAATGGCGAGAGGCTGAAGAATGAAGTGGCTACATTACAAGGCTACTGTTGTAAAATAATAAAATTTCAAGGGTTTGCCAAATACACCTTCTCTGTGTGGAGTCATTTGCTGCTACAAAGTGGGCAAAAAGGAAGGGGGATGTCATGGTGCACATGTGTCATCCCCTTACATGCACATAACAGTACAATGCATAGGCAGCACATGCGTGTATGATATTGCAACATAGGCGCAGAAACTGGAGTACGTTTATGAGGTTGTAGCACAAATGCCATGGAGTGGGATATATTTTGGATAGAAATGGATACCTATTTTCTTCTTTAGCACTTTAGTATCCCCTCCATCATATTGCTATTCTTAATTTTCTCTGGTGAAATATAAAGTTTCCAGGTTGAGGTCAATCCTGATGACTTGGTGTCCAAATTAGGAATTTTTTTTGGGGGGGGGTCAATGATACAGGCTCTCATGGCTTTTTTCTAGGACATTTTCCAGCTCAAACATGATGATGCTGGAAAATCTCCCTTCCAAGCTAAGGTGTCTTGACACTGCAGTGCTGAAATCTGAGTGAGATTTATCTGATCTATCCCAGGTCTAGAGTTTAAAGCACACAGGATCTCAATAACAAAAAGTTTTCTGGGAGAAAGAAAAGGGAAAAATATGAATTATTCACACCTAACACACCATTCAGGAGTTCAGGACAACCACACTCCCAATATTGCTGATCTAGAACTCCCAGCAACCCCCAGACTTGGACCTCCTTCCAGGGGATGCTGGAAGTTGTAGATCAACAATACTAAGAATTCCAGAGGTTGATCAACCCACAGCACCAATTTACTAACATCTGATAGTCTCAGCTTTAGCTGGGGATCACACATCGCCTTCACGTTGACTCCTGAAGTCTTCCCTTCCTCTGTTATTAGAAAAAGAAACTTTATTTTATTGAAATCAACACTTGTTTGGAGAGGGCAATTCAGTCTGCAGGGTTCCTATTGACTTGCTATATAGGGCAACCGTAAATTGTTTTATAGGGAAATAATAGAAGAAAATTAAATAAGTGAACTAAATTTTTATTTTCCTCCCCACTTGAATATATAAGAAGAAGGATTTTTCTCCACACATTGAAAGTTTCCAAAAGTGTTTCAACAATCTCCCCATCAGATAGGATGGATGAATATCCATTACAAACTATTTAAATTTAACTAATTATTTTTAAAAAATATTTATCCTGCCTTTTTTAATTTCCCAAATAGCTCAAGGAAGCGAACATATCCAACCCAGCTTCCTCCTTCTACTTTCCCCACGAGACAACTGATCAGAAAAAGCCACTTGCCTAAAATGATCTAGGGTCTCCTGCTTGAGCAGGGGTTGGACTAGAAGACCTCCGAGGTCCCTGGCTTTCAAAGTTAAGGCAGGATTTGAACTCACAATCTCCCGCTGATTGATAGAAAAGGGGAAGACTTGATGAAAAGTGGAAATTAAAGGCTTATCTTGAGGCCATGGCTGCAGCAGATTACCTTTTTATAAAGGGGAAAATACATATTTTAAAATCTTTTCTCCCCGCCCCCAGATATTCCGCATCCTAGGCTTTGGTTCCATCTACTATATTGTTTTCTCCCTTTCCCTTACGTCTTCTCTGATTGGATGAGATCAGGCGCAGATGCCCGCCCCTCTAACTTCCTTCTCTTTTGATTGGTTAGGAAACTAGGCGCCAGTTTTGATGACTCCCTTCGAGCGATCGCGCCTGCTGACGTCATGCTCCTGCTACCCAATGAGGGCCCATTGGACTGGCTCTTGTTGATTGGCGGAGAGAGAGAGGGAACCCGGGAAAAAAAAACAACCCGCGACCTACTGCTCCTGGCGTGCGTCTCGCGTGCTTTCTTTTTGGGGGGAAGCCTTCGAGTGGCTCGGAAGAAATTCAGGTGAATTTGAATGCTTTTTAAAAAAATTCATTTAACTAGCATGAGACATACTGGGGGTGGGTTTAACTCTTCAATAATAATCGCACAGAAAACGGGACTTCGTCTAGTGCTTGATTGAATTTCATGGAATGTATGGCTACCGAATCTGGTTTGCAAAACTCCCTGCAAATTCTAGAGAGCGGGAAGAAGGTCCTGCATGTTTAACAGCTGCAGTAATTCTCTCAACAACTCTGGCAAAATTCACTTAACAAGTGTCTGGCTTAGCAACAGGAATTTTGGGCTTAGTTGTAGTTCTAAGTCGAGGACCAGCTGCATAAGTTTTTGTTTAATATAGGAAATGAGTTACAGGAGAATGTCTGAAACAGTATCTCTTGTTTTTGGCAAACCACTTTATTAAACCCTTCCTCCTCTCCTTCCCATCTGTCCACTTCCTTCCTTCCTATCCTCCTTTCTCTCCTTCCCTCCCTCCCTTTCATCTATCCCCTCTCTCCCTCTTCTCTCCCTTCCTCCCTTTCCTTCCTTCCTTTCCTCCTTCCCTCCCTTCTTTCTCTCCTTCCTTCCCTCCCTCCCTCCCTTTCATCTATCCTCCTCCCTTCTCTCCCTCCCTTCCTTTCCTTCCCTCCCTCCCTCCATTCCTTCCTTCTCATTCCTTCCCTCCCTTTTATCTGTCCACTTCTTCCTCATTCCCTCCTTCCCTTCCCTATCCACTTCCTTCCTTTCCTTCCCATACCCTCCCTCCCTTTTATCTCTCCCCTTCCTTCCTTCCTTCCTTCCTTCCTTCCTTCCTTCCTTCCTTCCCTAATTCACTCCCTCCCTTTCTTGTCCACTTCCTTCCTCCCTCCCTTTCCTTCCTTCCTTCTCTCATTCCCTCCCTTCCTTTTATCTCTCTACTTTCCCCCTCCCTCCCTTCCTTCCCCCCTTTCATCTGTCCCCTTCCTTCCTTCTTTCCTTCATTTCTTCCAGGTGTAACTGATCATGGCATCAACAGAGCGGGACAAAGAGAAGAAAACAGACTCAAATGCCCAGTTTCAGGCCACCATAGGTGAGGAAGGGAGGGGAACCTGCCAAACCTGCAAACATGAAATGCGTCTGTATCCATCTGACCCTCATCAGCACATGGCCAGCAATGCCCCTGAGAGCACCATAGAGTCTTCTGGGTCCCAGACGGGTGAAGAACATAGAATTTCAGAGGATTGTGGTCTTGCATACACCATATTCAAGAAGACAAGAGGTAACAGAGCTTCTGCTATGTTTGCTCACCCATAACCATTTTCTGCATTTCCGCATCTATTGCATTGAGGCTTTATTTTGTGTATCTATTTTATTTATGCATCTCATTCGTCATTTGTCTCATCTTCAAGAAGTTCCTGAGACTATTTTGATCCTAAGAATTTCTTGGGGTGGGGGTGGGGTGGGGGATAAGAATTATTTAAAGTCACAGTTTTGAAGAAAGTGAATGACACATGTGGTGCTAAGCTGTCTAGCCACAGTTTCTGGAGTATTTATGATTGTCTGGCTGTTTGCAAAAACACTGTGCTTAGGCCAAGCTAACTATACGGCTAGAACAATATATCAGTGGGACAGAAGTTTTGTATTCTGAGCTTTTGGACTCATGCTGGAGCCCATCCAGAGAGAACTTCTCTAGCCTAAAGAGTTACCTCCAGCAGGAATCTGAAAGCTCAGAAGAAAGTACCTCTGATCCTGGTGACCGACCCAGATTGGATCCTGCATAAATGGTGTTATTTATTTATTTAAAAATAAATTACCTTAGCCTGTACAGATACATTTCGACTTACAACAGTTCATTTAACGACCATTCAAAATTACAACGGCATTGACTTGTGACCGTTTTTTGCGCTTACAACTGTTGTCGCATTCTCATGTCCGCACGATCAAAATTCAGATGCTTGGCAACTGGTTCATACTTACGACTGTTGCAGTATCCTGGGGTCATGTGACCGTCTTCCGCTGCCTTCTGACAAGCAAAGTCAATGAGGAATCCAGATTCACTTAACAACCATGTGACTAACTTAAATGCAATGATTCGCTTATCAACTGTGGCAAGAAAAGTCTTTTAAGAGAGGAAAAATTCACTTAATGTTTCACTTAGCAGAATAAATTTTGGACTGAATAATGGCCATAACCTGAGAACTACCTGTATCAGTTGTATTTTTTAATTTTTTTTTTTTTTACATTTAAAATAAAGGCTAGAATAATACTTTCTGGGCTAAATAAATAAATATCACAATCTATGGCTAGAGAAAGCTCAAGTATGGACAGTTGCTTCCTAGCCCTATTCTACTTACCAAGAAAAGAAAGGATTGATGTTTGATGTTGATGTTTAATAAATTTATAGGCCACCCAATCCCGAAGGACTCTGGGCAATTTAAAAAATAGAAAAGTTAAAAACACAAAAACATAGATTAAAAAGACCGCAACATACACCCAATCTAATCAGGGCTGGAACTCAAAACATGAGTTCAACAGCCCAGGGCCTGTCGGAATAGCCAGGTCTTAATAGCCTTTCGGAAGGCCATGAGAGCGGGTAGGGTCCGGATCTCTGGGGGCAGTTTATTCCAGAGGGTCGGAGCGGCTACAGAGAAGGCCCTCCCCCGGGTGGTTGCCAGCCGACATTGTCTGGCTGACGGCACCCGGAGAAGGCCCACCCTGTGCGATCTTATCGGTCGTTGGGAAGTATGTGGCAGAAGACGGTCTCGCAGATATCCGGGTCCTAGGCCATGTAGGGCTTTTAAGGTAATGACCACAGCTGTGGTTCAGGAGTCCATTTTCCATGAATATCGGCTTGTCAAGGTTGAAACATTTTGGTTTAGCACCTCAAGAGAAGAGAACCTGCCTCAGGTTTTCTTCCCCCTCTTCAATCAGGCTCCGTTTAAGTTGTTTTTTGCACTCAATGCTTTTGTCTGTGCTCTTTTTTAGCCAATGGCGGGATGAAGCTCCCGAAGGCCTACCAGGGTGGGAAACATCGGAGCGTGAGGCCCTCAGCGATGAGCTCAGTGATGTCCTCATTTATCTGGTTGCGTTGGCAAACAAGTTCCACGTGGACCTCCCTACGGCTGCTCTCCGTAAAATAGAGAAGAACCACCTTAAATACCCAGCCAAGCGTGTCTCTGGTTCCTCAAAGAAATACACAGAGTGTCAGGAATAAGTATGGGACTTATCTCTTCCTGGATGGATGAGAAGAAAAATCACTCCCTGGCTTCTAGAAGATGCTCTTTTCAAGATTTAGGACTTCTTTGGGATGAACAGTTCAAAATGACCCCTGATTGACTCTTGACTTTGTGGGGTGGATCCAGCAAGCTCTGATAGGCAAACAGACCTGTTGTGGCAATCTCTGCTTTTTTTCTTCATTTATCGTTTCTTTTCTTTCGCAAAGGAGATTGGGCCACCCAGGAAATGTTAGGCTTCAATTCCATCACCCTGAGACCATGTTGGCTAAGGGTCATTGGAGTTGATGTCCAGCCACAGTTGAAAGGCTGCAGGTTCTCCATCCCAAACTTCAAGAGTTGCAGATGGATGCACAGTTGTGCAGAGGAAACTCTCACATCGGTCATTTACAGAGAAACATGTCCCCTTCCTTGTGGAGGTGTATCCATCATAAAAGTGCAAGGAGCTTTTCATAAACTCTGCTTTCTTAGTGAGGCCAGATTCTTCTCTCCAACTCGTGGCTGTGGTTTAGTTTAGTTTTTAAAGAAAAATAGGTGGCCACCATTTTGACCTGAGTAATTGACGATTTCTTCCTGTCTGCACATTCTTTCCAATAGGATTACCCTCCTCAAGGTGTAGATTACGCCTCATTTGGTATTCCCTTTGAGTCTTAAAAACAGGGGGCATTTTTGAGGGGGAAAATGGCGAGAGGCTGAAGAATGAAGTGGCTACATTACAAGGCTACTGTTGTAAAATAATAAAATTTCAAGGGTTTGCCAAATACACCTTCTCTGTGTGGAGTCATTTGCTGCTACAAAGTGGGCAAAAAGGAAGGGGGATGTCATGGTGCACATGTGTCATCCCCTTACATGCACATAACAGTACAATGCATAGGCAGCACATGCGTGTATGATATTGCAACATAGGCGCAGAAACTGGAGTACGTTTATGAGGTTGTAGCACAAATGCCATGGAGTGGGATATATTTTGGATAGAAATGGATACCTATTTTCTTCTTTAGCACTTTAGTATCCCCTCCATCATATTGCTATTCTTAATTTTCTCTGGTGAAATATAAAGTTTCCAGGTTGAGGTCAATCCTGATGACTTGGTGTCCAAATTAGGAATGTTTTTTTTTGGGGGGGGGGTCAATGATACAGGCTCTCATGGCTTTTTTCTAGGACATTTTCCAGCTCAAACATGATGATGCTGGAAAATCTCCCTTCCAAGCTAAGGTGTCTTGACACTGCAGTGCTGAAATCTGAGTGAGATTTATCTGATCTATCCCAGGTCTAGAGTTTAAAGCACACAGGATCTCAATAACAAAAAGTTTTCTGGGAGAAAGAAAAGGGAAAAATATGAATTATTCACACCTAACACACCATTCAGGAGTTCAGGACAACCACACTCCCAATATTGCTGATCTAGAACTCCCAGCAACCCCCAGACTTGGACCTCCTTCCAGGGGATGCTGGAAGTTGTAGATCAACAATACTAAGAATTCCAGAGGTTGATCAACCCACAGCACCAATTTACTAACATCTGATAGTCTCAGCTTTAGCTGGGGATCACACATCGCCTTCACGTTGACTCCTGAAGTCTTCCCTTCCTCTGTTATTAGAAAAAGAAACTTTATTTTATTGAAATCAACACTTGTTTGGAGAGGGCAATTCAGTCTGCAGGGTTCCTATTGACTTGCTATATAGGGCAACCGTAAATTGTTTTATAGGGAAATAATAGAAGAAAATTAAATAAGTGAACTAAATTTTTATTTTCCTCCCCACTTGAATATATAAGAAGAAGGATTTTTCTCCACACATTGAAAGTTTCCAAAAGTGTTTCAACAATCTCCCCATCAGATAGGATGGATGAATATCCATTACAAACTATTTAAATTTAACTAATTATTTTTAAAAAATATTTATCCTGCCTTTTTTAATTTCCCAAATAGCTCAAGGAAGCGAACATATCCAACCCAGCTTCCTCCTTCTACTTTCCCCACGAGACAACTGATCAGAAAAAGCCACTTGCCTAAAATGATCTAGGGTCTCCTGCTTGAGCAGGGGTTGGACTAGAAGACCTCCGAGGTCCCTGGCTTTCAAAGTTAAGGCAGGATTTGAACTCACAATCTCCCGCTGATTGATAGAAAAGGGGAAGACTTGATGAAAAGTGGAAATTAAAGGCTTATCTTGAGGCCATGGCTGCAGCAGATTACCTTTTTATAAAGGGGAAAATACATATTTTAAAATCTTTTCTCCCCGCCCCCAGATATTCCGCATCCTAGGCTTTGGTTCCATCTACTATATTGTTTTCTCCCTTTCCCTTACGTCTTCTCTGATTGGATGAGATCAGGCGCAGATGCCCGCCCCTCTAACTTCCTTCTCTTTTGATTGGTTAGGAAACTAGGCGCCAGTTTTGATGACTCCCTTCGAGCGATCGCGCCTGCTGACGTCATGCTCCTGCTACCCAATGAGGGCCCATTGGACTGGCTCTTGTTGATTGGCGGAGAGAGAGAGGGAACCCGGGAAAAAAAAACAACCCGCGACCTACTGCTCCTGGCGTGTGTCTCGCGTGCTTTCTTTTTGGGGGGAAGCCTTCGAGTGGCTCGGAAGAAATTCAGGTGAATTTGAATGCTTTTTAAAAAAATTCATTTAGCTAGCATGAGACATACTGGGGGTGGGTTTAACTCTTCAATAATAATCGCACAGAAAACGGGACTTCGTCTAGTGCTTGATTGAATTTCATGGAATGTATGGCTACCGAATCTGGTTTGCAAAACTCCCTGCAAATTCTAGAGAGCGGGAAGAAGGTCCTGCATGTTTAACAGCTGCAGTAATTCTCTCAACAACTCTGGCAAAATTCACTTAACAAGTGTCTGGCTTAGCAACAGGAATTTTGGGCTTAGTTGTAGTTCTAAGTCGAGGACCAGCTGCATAAGTTTTTGTTTAATATAGGAAATGAGTTACAGGAGAATGTCTGAAACAGTATCTCTTGTTTTTGGCAAACCACTTTATTAAACCCTTCCTCCTCTCCTTCCCATCTGTCCACTTCCTTCCTTCCTATCCTCCTTTCTCTCCTTCCCTCCCTCCCTTTCATCTATCCCCTCTCTCCCTCTTCTCTCCCTTCCTCCCTTTCCTTCCTTCCTTTCCTCCTTCCCTCCCTTCTTTCTCTCCTTCCTTCCCTCCCTCCCTCCCTTTCATCTATCCTCCTCCCTTCTCTCCCTCCCTTCCTTTCCTTCCCTCCCTCCCTCCATTCCTTCCTTCTCATTCCTTCCCTCCCTTTTATCTGTCCACTTCTTCCTCATTCCCTCCTTCCCTTCCCTATCCACTTCCTTCCTTTCCTTCCCATACCCTCCCTCCCTTTTATCTCTCCCCTTCCTTCCTTCCTTCCTTCCTTCCTTCCTTCCTTCCTTCCTTCCTTCCTTCCTTCCTTCCCTAATTCACTCCCTCCCTTTCTTGTCCACTTCCCTCCTCCCTCCCTTTCCTTCCTTCCTTCTCTCATTCCCTCCCTTCCTTTTATCTCTCTACTTTCCCCCTCCCTCCCTTCCTTCCCCCCTTTCATCTGTCCCCTTCCTTCCTTCTTTCCTTCATTTCTTCCAGGTGTAACTGATCATGGCATCAACAGAGCGGGACAAAGAGAAGAAAACAGACTCAAATGCCCAGTTTCAGGCCACCATAGGTGAGGAAGGGAGGGGAACCTGCCAAACCTGCAAACATGAAATGCGTCTGTATCCATCTGACCCTCATCAGCACATGGCCAGCAATGCCCCTGAGAGCACCATAGAGTCTTCTGGGTCCCAGACGGGTGAAGAACATAGAATTTCAGAGGATTGTGGTCTTGCATACACCATATTCAAGAAGACAAGAGGTAACAGAGCTTCTGCTATGTTTGCTCACCCATAACCATTTTCTGCATTTCCGCATCTATTGCATTGAGGCTTTATTTTGTGTATCTATTTTATTTATGCATCTCATTCGTCATTTGTCTCATCTTCAAGAAGTTCCTGAGACTATTTTGATCCTAAGAATTTCTTGGGGTGGGGGTGGGGTGGGGGATAAGAATTATTTAAAGTCACAGTTTTGAAGAAAGTGAATGACACATGTGGTGCTAAGCTGTCTAGCCACAGTTTCTGGAGTATTTATGATTGTCTGGCTGTTTGCAAAAACACTGTGCTTAGGCCAAGCTAACTATACGGCTAGAACAATATATCAGTGGGACAGAAGTTTTGTATTCTGAGCTTTTGGACTCATGCTGGAGCCCATCCAGAGAGAACTTCTCTAGCCTAAAGAGTTACCTCCAGCAGGAATCTGAAAGCTCAGAAGAAAGTACCTCTGATCCTGGTGACCGACCCAGATTGGATCCTGCATAAATGGTGTTATTTATTTATTTAAAAATAAATTACCTTAGCCTGTACAGATACATTTCGACTTACAACAGTTCATTTAACGACCATTCAAAATTACAACGGCATTGACTTGTGACCGTTTTTTGCGCTTACAACTGTTGTCGCATTCTCATGTCCGCACGATCAAAATTCAGATGCTTGGCAACTGGTTCATACTTACGACTGTTGCAGTATCCTGGGGTCATGTGACCGTCTTCCGCTGCCTTCTGACAAGCAAAGTCAATGAGGAATCCAGATTCACTTAACAACCATGTGACTAACTTAAATGCAATGATTCGCTTATCAACTGTGGCAAGATAAGTCTTTTAAGAGAGGAAAAATTCACTTAATGTTTCACTTAGCAGAATAAATTTTGGACTGAATAATGGCCATAACCTGAGAACTACCTGTATCAGTTGTATTTTTTTTTTTTTTTTTTTTTACATTTAAAATAAAGGCTAGAATAATACTTTCTGGGCTAAATAAATAAATATCACAATCTATGGCTAGAGAAAGCTCAAGTATGGACAGTTGCTTCCTAGCCCTATTCTACTTACCAAGAAAAGAAAGGATTGATGTTTGATGTTGATGTTTAATAAATTTATAGGCCACCCAATCCCGAAGGACTCTGGGCAATTTAAAAAATAGAAAAGTTAAAAACACAAAAACATAGATTAAAAAGACCGCAACATACACCCAATCTAATCAGGGCTGGAACTCAAAACATGAGTTCAACAGCCCAGGGCCTGTCGGAATAGCCAGGTCTTAATAGCCTTTCGGAAGGCCATGAGAGCGGGTAGGGTCCGGATCTCTGGGGGCAGTTTATTCCAGAGGGTCGGAGCGGCTACAGAGAAGGCCCTCCCCCGGGTGGTTGCCAGCCGACATTGTCTGGCTGACGGCACCCGGAGAAGGCCCACCCTGTGCGATCTTATCGGTCGTTGGGAAGTATGTGGCAGAAGACGGTCTCACAGATATCCGGGTCCTAGGCCATGTAGGGCTTTTAAGGTAATGACCACAGCTGTGGTTCAGGAGTCCATTTTCCATGAATATCGGCTTGTCAAGGTTGAAACATTTTGGTTTAGCACCTCAAGAGAAGAGAACCTGCCTCAGGTTTTCTTCCCCCTCTTCAATCAGGCTCCGTTTAAGTTGTTTTTTGCACTCAATGCTTTTGTCTGTGCTCTTTTTTAGCCAATGGCGGGATGAAGCTCCCGAAGGCCTACCAGGGTGGGAAACATCGGAGCGTGAGGCCCTCAGCGATGAGCTCAGTGATGTCCTCATTTATCTGGTTGCGTTGGCAAACAAGTTCCACGTGGACCTCCCTACGGCTGCTCTCCGTAAAATAGAGAAGAACCACCTTAAATACCCAGCCAAGCGTGTCTCTGGTTCCTCAAAGAAATACACAGAGTGTCAGGAATAAGTATGGGACTTATCTCTTCCTGGATGGATGAGAAGAAAAATCACTCCCTGGCTTCTAGAAGATGCTCTTTTCAAGATTTAGGACTTCTTTGGGATGAACAGTTCAAAATGACCCCTGATTGACTCTTGACTTTGTGGGGTGGATCCAGCAAGCTCTGATAGGCAAACAGACCTGTTGTGGCAATCTCTGCTTTTTTTCTTCATTTATCGTTTCTTTTCTTTCGCAAAGGAGATTGGGCCACCCAGGAAATGTTAGGCTTCAATTCCATCACCCTGAGACCATGTTGGCTAAGGGTCATTGGAGTTGATGTCCAGCCACAGTTGAAAGGCTGCAGGTTCTCCATCCCAAACTTCAAGAGTTGCAGATGGATGCACAGTTGTGCAGAGGAAACTCTCACATCGGTCATTTACAGAGAAACATGTCCCCTTCCTTGTGGAGGTGTATCCATCATAAAAGTGCAAGGAGCTTTTCATAAACTCTGCTTTCTTAGTGAGGCCAGATTCTTCTCTCCAACTCGTGGCTGTGGTTTAGTTTAGTTTTTAAAGAAAAATAGGTGGCCACCATTTTGACCTGAGTAATTGACGATTTCTTCCTGTCTGCACATTCTTTCCAATAGGATTACCCTCCTCAAGGTGTAGATTACGCCTCATTTGGTATTCCCTTTGAGTCTTAAAAACAGGGGGCATTTTTGAGGGGGAAAATGGCGAGAGGCTGAAGAATGAAGTGGCTACATTACAAGGCTACTGTTGTAAAATAATAAAATTTCAAGGGTTTGCCAAATACACCTTCTCTGTGTGGAGTCATTTGCTGCTACAAAGTGGGCAAAAAGGAAGGGGGATGTCATGGTGCACATGTGTCATCCCCTTACATGCACATAACAGTACAATGCATAGGCAGCACATGCATGTATGATATTGCAACATAGGCGCAGAAACTGGAGTACGTTTATGAGGTTGTAGCACAAATGCCATGGAGTGGGATATATTTTGGATAGAAATGGATACCTATTTTCTTCTTTAGCACTTTAGTATCCCCTCCATCATATTGCTATTCTTAATTTTCTCTGGTGAAATATAAAGTTTCCAGGTTGAGGTCAATCCTGATGACTTGGTGTCCAAATTAGGAATGTTTTTTTTTTGGGGGGGGGGGCAATGATACAGGCTCTCATGGCTTTTTTCTAGGACATTTTCCAGCTCAAACATGATGATGCTGGAAAATCTCCCTTCCAAGCTAAGGTGTCTTGACACTGCAGTGCTGAAATCTGAGTGAGATTTATCTGATCTATCCCAGGTCTAGAGTTTAAAGCACACAGGATCTCAATAACAAAAAGTTTTCTGGGAGAAAGAAAAGGGAAAAATATGAATTATTCACACCTAACACACCATTCAGGAGTTCAGGACAACCACACTCCCAATATTGCTGATCTAGAACTCCCAGCAACCCCCAGACTTGGACCTCCTTCCAGGGGATGCTGGAAGTTGTAGATCAACAATACTAAGAATTCCAGAGGTTGATCAACCCACAGCACCAATTTACTAACATCTGATAGTCTCAGCTTTAGCTGGGGATCACACATCGCCTTCACGTTGACTCCTGAAGTCTTCCCTTCCTCTGTTATTAGAAAAAGAAACTTTATTTTATTGAAATCAACACTTGTTTGGAGAGGGCAATTCAGTCTGCAGGGTTCCTATTGACTTGCTATATAGGGCAACCGTAAATTGTTTTATAGGGAAATAATAGAAGAAAATTAAATAAGTGAACTAAATTTTTATTTTCCTCCCCACTTGAATATATAAGAAGAAGGATTTTTCTCCACACATTGAAAGTTTCCAAAAGTGTTTCAACAATCTCCCCATCAGATAGGATGGATGAATATCCATTACAAACTATTTAAATTTAACTAATTATTTTTAAAAAATATTTATCCTGCCTTTTTAAATTTCCCAAATAGCTCAAGGAAGCGAACATATCCAACCCAGCTTCCTCCTTCTACTTTCCCCACGAGACAACTGATCAGAAAAAGCCACTTGCCTAAAATGATCTAGGGTCTCCTGCTTGAGCAGGGGTTGGACTAGAAGACCTCCGAGGTCCCTGGCTTTCAAAGTTAAGGCAGGATTTGAACTCACAATCTCCCGCTGATTGATAGAAAAGGGGAAGACTTGATGAAAAGTGGAAATTAAAGGCTTATCTTGAGGCCATGGCTGCAGCAGATTACCTTTTTATAAAGGGGAAAATACATATTTTAAAATCTTTTCTCCCCGCCCCCAGATATTCCGCATCCTAGGCTTTGGTTCCATCTACTATATTGTTTTCTCCCTTTCCCTTACGTCTTCTCTGATTGGATGAGATCAGGCGCAGATGCCCGCCCCTCTAACTTCCTTCTCTTTTGATTGGTTAGGAAACTAGGCGCCAGTTTTGATGACTCCCTTCGAGCGATCGCGCCTGCTGACGTCATGCTCCTGCTACCCAATGAGGGCCCATTGGACTGGCTCTTGTTGATTGGCGGAGAGAGAGAGGGAACCCGGGAAAAAAAAACAACCCGCGACCTACTGCTCCTGGCGTGTGTCTCGCGTGCTTTCTTTTTGGGGGGAAGCCTTCGAGTGGCTCGGAAGAAATTCAGGTGAATTTGAATGCTTTTTAAAAAAATTCATTTAGCTAGCATGAGACATACTGGGGGTGGGTTTAACTCTTCAATAATAATCGCACAGAAAACGGGACTTCGTCTAGTGCTTGATTGAATTTCATGGAATGTATGGCTACCGAATCTGGTTTGCAAAACTCCCTGCAAATTCTAGAGAGCGGGAAGAAGGTCCTGCATGTTTAACAGCTGCAGTAATTCTCTCAACAACTCTGGCAAAATTCACTTAACAAGTGTCTGGCTTAGCAACAGGAATTTTGGGCTTAGTTGTAGTTCTAAGTCGAGGACCAGCTGCATAAGTTTTTGTTTAATATAGGAAATGAGTTACAGGAGAATGTCTGAAACAGTATCTCTTGTTTTTGGCAAACCACTTTATTAAACCCTTCCTCCTCTCCTTCCCATCTGTCCACTTCCTTCCTTCCTATCCTCCTTTCTCTCCTTCCCTCCCTCCCTTTCATCTATCCCCTCTCTCCCTCTTCTCTCCCTTCCTCCCTTTCCTTCCTTCCTTTCCTCCTTCCCTCCCTTCTTTCTCTCCTTCCTTCCCTCCCTCCCTCCCTTTCATCTATCCTCCTCCCTTCTCTCCCTCCCTTCCTTTCCTTCCCTCCCTCCCTCCATTCCTTCCTTCTCATTCCTTCCCTCCCTTTTATCTGTCCACTTCTTCCTCATTCCCTCCTTCCCTTCCCTATCCACTTCCTTCCTTTCCTTCCCATACCCTCCCTCCCTTTTATCTCTCCCCTTCCTTCCTTCCTTCCTTCCTTCCTTCCTTCCTTCCTTCCTTCCTTCCTTCCCTAATTCACTCCCTCCCTTTCTTGTCCACTTCCCTCCTCCCTCCCTTTCCTTCCTTCCTTCCTTCTCTCATTCCCTCCCTTCCTTTTATCTCTCTACTTTCCCCCTCCCTCCCTTCCTTCCCCCCTTTCATCTGTCCCCTTCCTTCCTTCTTTCCTTCATTTCTTCCAGGTGTAACTGATCATGGCATCAACAGAGCGGGACAAAGAGAAGAAAACAGACTCAAATGCCCAGTTTCAGGCCACCATAGGTGAGGAAGGGAGGGGAACCTGCCAAACCTGCAAACATGAAATGCGTCTGTATCCATCTGACCCTCATCAGCACATGGCCAGCAATGCCCCTGAGAGCACCATAGAGTCTTCTGGGTCCCAGACGGGTGAAGAACATAGAATTTCAGAGGATTGTGGTCTTGCATACACCATATTCAAGAAGACAAGAGGTAACAGAGCTTCTGCTATGTTTGCTCACCCATAACCATTTTCTGCATTTCCGCATCTATTGCATTGAGGCTTTATTTTGTGTATCTATTTTATTTATGCATCTCATTCGTCATTTGTCTCATCTTCAAGAAGTTCCTGAGACTATTTTGATCCTAAGAATTTCTTGGGGTGGGGGTGGGGTGGGGGATAAGAATTATTTAAAGTCACAGTTTTGAAGAAAGTGAATGACACATGTGGTGCTAAGCTGTCTAGCCACAGTTTCTGGAGTATTTATGATTGTCTGGCTGTTTGCAAAAACACTGTGCTTAGGCCAAGCTAACTATACGGCTAGAACAATATATCAGTGGGACAGAAGTTTTGTATTCTGAGCTTTTGGACTCATGCTGGAGCCCATCCAGAGAGAACTTCTCTAGCCTAAAGAGTTACCTCCAGCAGGAATCTGAAAGCTCAGAAGAAAGTACCTCTGATCCTGGTGACCGACCCAGATTGGATCCTGCATAAATGGTGTTATTTATTTATTTAAAAATAAATTACCTTAGCCTGTACAGATACATTTCGACTTACAACAGTTCATTTAACGACCATTCAAAATTACAACGGCATTGACTTGTGACCGTTTTTTGCGCTTACAACTGTTGTCGCATTCTCATGTCCGCACGATCAAAATTCAGATGCTTGGCAACTGGTTCATACTTACGACTGTTGCAGTATCCTGGGGTCATGTGACCGTCTTCCGCTGCCTTCTGACAAGCAAAGTCAATGAGGAATCCAGATTCACTTAACAACCATGTGACTAACTTAAATGCAATGATTCGCTTATCAACTGTGGCAAGATAAGTCTTTTAAGAGAGGAAAAATTCACTTAATGTTTCACTTAGCAGAATAAATTTTGGACTGAATAATGGCCATAACCTGAGAACTACCTGTATCAGTTGTATTTTTTTTTTTTTTTTTTTTTTTTACATTTAAAATAAAGGCTAGAATAATACTTTCTGGGCTAAATAAATAAATATCACAATCTATGGCTAGAGAAAGCTCAAGTATGGACAGTTGCTTCCTAGCCCTATTCTACTTACCAAGAAAAGAAAGGATTGATGTTTGATGTTGATGTTTAATAAATTTATAGGCCACCCAATCCCGAAGGACTCTGGGCAATTTAAAAAATAGAAAAGTTAAAAACACAAAAACATAGATTAAAAAGACCGCAACATACACCCAATCTAATCAGGGCTGGAACTCAAAACATGAGTTCAACAGCCCAGGGCCTGTCGGAATAGCCAGGTCTTAATAGCCTTTCGGAAGGCCATGAGAGCGGGTAGGGTCCGGATCTCTGGGGGCAGTTTATTCCAGAGGGTCGGAGCGGCTACAGAGAAGGCCCTCCCCCGGGTGGTTGCCAGCCGACATTGTCTGGCTGACGGCACCCGGAGAAGGCCCACCCTGTGCGATCTTATCGGTCGTTGGGAAGTATGTGGCAGAAGACGGTCTCACAGATATCCGGGTCCTAGGCCATGTAGGGCTTTTAAGGTAATGACCACAGCTGTGGTTCAGGAGTCCATTTTCCATGAATATCGGCTTGTCAAGGTTGAAACATTTTGGTTTAGCACCTCAAGAGAAGAGAACCTGCCTCAGGTTTTCTTCCCCCTCTTCAATCAGGCTCCGTTTAAGTTGTTTTTTGCACTCAATGCTTTTGTCTGTGCTCTTTTTTAGCCAATGGCGGGATGAAGCTCCCGAAGGCCTACCAGGGTGGGAAACATCGGAGCGTGAGGCCCTCAGCGATGAGCTCAGTGATGTCCTCATTTATCTGGTTGCGTTGGCAAACAAGTTCCACGTGGACCTCCCTACGGCTGCTCTCCGTAAAATAGAGAAGAACCACCTTAAATACCCAGCCAAGCGTGTCTCTGGTTCCTCAAAGAAATACACAGAGTGTCAGGAATAAGTATGGGACTTATCTCTTCCTGGATGGATGAGAAGAAAAATCACTCCCTGGCTTCTAGAAGATGCTCTTTTCAAGATTTAGGACTTCTTTGGGATGAACAGTTCAAAATGACCCCTGATTGACTCTTGACTTTGTGGGGTGGATCCAGCAAGCTCTGATAGGCAAACAGACCTGTTGTGGCAATCTCTGCTTTTTTTCTTCATTTATCGTTTCTTTTCTTTCGCAAAGGAGATTGGGCCACCCAGGAAATGTTAGGCTTCAATTCCATCACCCTGAGACCATGTTGGCTAAGGGTCATTGGAGTTGATGTCCAGCCACAGTTGAAAGGCTGCAGGTTCTCCATCCCAAACTTCAAGAGTTGCAGATGGATGCACAGTTGTGCAGAGGAAACTCTCACATCGGTCATTTACAGAGAAACATGTCCCCTTCCTTGTGGAGGTGTATCCATCATAAAAGTGCAAGGAGCTTTTCATAAACTCTGCTTTCTTAGTGAGGCCAGATTCTTCTCTCCAACTCGTGGCTGTGGTTTAGTTTAGTTTTTAAAGAAAAATAGGTGGCCACCATTTTGACCTGAGTAATTGACGATTTCTTCCTGTCTGCACATTCTTTCCAATAGGATTACCCTCCTCAAGGTGTAGATTACGCCTCATTTGGTATTCCCTTTGAGTCTTAAAAACAGGGGGCATTTTTGAGGGGGAAAATGGCGAGAGGCTGAAGAATGAAGTGGCTACATTACAAGGCTACTGTTGTAAAATAATAAAATTTCAAGGGTTTGCCAAATACACCTTCTCTGTGTGGAGTCATTTGCTGCTACAAAGTGGGCAAAAAGGAAGGGGGATGTCATGGTGCACATGTGTCATCCCCTTACATGCACATAACAGTACAATGCATAGGCAGCACATGCATGTATGATATTGCAACATAGGCGCAGAAACTGGAGTACGTTTATGAGGTTGTAGCACAAATGCCATGGAGTGGGATATATTTTGGATAGAAATGGATACCTATTTTCTTCTTTAGCACTTTAGTATCCCCTCCATCATATTGCTATTCTTAATTTTCTCTGGTGAAATATAAAGTTTCCAGGTTGAGGTCAATCCTGATGACTTGGTGTCCAAATTAGGAATGTTTTTTTTTTGGGGGGGGGGGCAATGATACAGGCTCTCATGGCTTTTTTCTAGGACATTTTCCAGCTCAAACATGATGATGCTGGAAAATCTCCCTTCCAAGCTAAGGTGTCTTGACACTGCAGTGCTGAAATCTGAGTGAGATTTATCTGATCTATCCCAGGTCTAGAGTTTAAAGCACACAGGATCTCAATAACAAAAAGTTTTCTGGGAGAAAGAAAAGGGAAAAATATGAATTATTCACACCTAACACACCATTCAGGAGTTCAGGACAACCACACTCCCAATATTGCTGATCTAGAACTCCCAGCAACCCCCAGACTTGGACCTCCTTCCAGGGGATGCTGGAAGTTGTAGATCAACAATACTAAGAATTCCAGAGGTTGATCAACCCACAGCACCAATTTACTAACATCTGATAGTCTCAGCTTTAGCTGGGGATCACACATCGCCTTCACGTTGACTCCTGAAGTCTTCCCTTCCTCTGTTATTAGAAAAAGAAACTTTATTTTATTGAAATCAACACTTGTTTGGAGAGGGCAATTCAGTCTGCAGGGTTCCTATTGACTTGCTATATAGGGCAACCGTAAATTGTTTTATAGGGAAATAATAGAAGAAAATTAAATAAGTGAACTAAATTTTTATTTTCCTCCCCACTTGAATATATAAGAAGAAGGATTTTTCTCCACACATTGAAAGTTTCCAAAAGTGTTTCAACAATCTCCCCATCAGATAGGATGGATGAATATCCATTACAAACTATTTAAATTTAACTAATTATTTTTAAAAAATATTTATCCTGCCTTTTTTAATTTCCCAAATAGCTCAAGGAAGCGAACATATCCAACCCAGCTTCCTCCTTCTACTTTCCCCACGAGACAACTGATCAGAAAAAGCCACTTGCCTAAAATGATCTAGGGTCTCCTGCTTGAGCAGGGGTTGGACTAGAAGACCTCCGAGGTCCCTGGCTTTCAAAGTTAAGGCAGGATTTGAACTCACAATCTCCCGCTGATTGATAGAAAAGGGGAAGACTTGATGAAAAGTGGAAATTAAAGGCTTATATTGAGGCCATGGCTGCAGCAGATTACCTTTTTATAAAGGGGAAAATACATATTTTAAAATCTTTTCTCCCCGCCCCCAGATATTCCGCATCCTAGGCTTTGGTTCCATCTACTATATTGTTTTCTCCCTTTCCCTTACGTCTTCTCTGATTGGATGAGATCAGGCGCAGATGCCCGCCCCTCTAACTTCCTTCTCTTTTGATTGGTTAGGAAACTAGGCGCCAGTTTTGATGACTCCCTTCGAGCGATCGCGCCTGCTGACGTCATGCTCCTGCTACCCAATGAGGGCCCATTGGACTGGCTCTTGTTGATTGGCGGAGAGAGAGAGGGAACCCGGGAAAAAAAAACAACCCGCGACCTACTGCTCCTGGCGTGTGTCTCGCGTGCTTTCTTTTTGGGGGGAAGCCTTCGAGTGGCTCGGAAGAAATTCAGGTGAATTTGAATGCTTTTTAAAAAAATTCATTTAGCTAGCATGAGACATACTGGGGGTGGGTTTAACTCTTCAATAATAATCGCACAGAAAACGGGACTTCGTCTAGTGCTTGATTGAATTTCATGGAATGTATGGCTACCGAATCTGGTTTGCAAAACTCCCTGCAAATTCTAGAGAGCGGGAAGAAGGTCCTGCATGTTTAACAGCTGCAGTAATTCTCTCAACAACTCTGGCAAAATTCACTTAACAAGTGTCTGGCTTAGCAACAGGAATTTTGGGCTTAGTTGTAGTTCTAAGTCGAGGACCAGCTGCATAAGTTTTTGTTTAATATAGGAAATGAGTTACAGGAGAATGTCTGAAACAGTATCTCTTGTTTTTGGCAAACCACTTTATTAAACCCTTCCTCCTCTCCTTCCCATCTGTCCACTTCCTTCCTTCCTATCCTCCTTTCTCTCCTTCCCTCCCTCCCTTTCATCTATCCCCTCTCTCCCTCTTCTCTCCCTTCCTCCCTTTCCTTCCTTCCTTTCCTCCTTCCCTCCCTTCTTTCTCTCCTTCCTTCCCTCCCTCCCTCCCTTTCATCTATCCTCCTCCCTTCTCTCCCTCCCTTCCTTTCCTTCCCTCCCTCCCTCCATTCCTTCCTTCTCATTCCTTCCCTCCCTTTTATCTGTCCACTTCTTCCTCATTCCCTCCTTCCCTTCCCTATCCACTTCCTTCCTTTCCTTCCCATACCCTCCCTCCCTTTTATCTCTCCCCTTCCTTCCTTCCTTCCTTCCTTCCTTCCTTCCTTCCTTCCTTCCTTCCTTCCCTAATTCACTCCCTCCCTTTCTTGTCCACTTCCCTCCTCCCTCCCTTTCCTTCCTTCCTTCCTTCTCTCATTCCCTCCCTTCCTTTTATCTCTCTACTTTCCCCCTCCCTCCCTTCCTTCCCCCCTTTCATCTGTCCCCTTCCTTCCTTCTTTCCTTCATTTCTTCCAGGTGTAACTGATCATGGCATCAACAGAGCGGGACAAAGAGAAGAAAACAGACTCAAATGCCCAGTTTCAGGCCACCATAGGTGAGGAAGGGAGGGGAACCTGCCAAACCTGCAAACATGAAATGCGTCTGTATCCATCTGACCCTCATCAGCACATGGCCAGCAATGCCCCTGAGAGCACCATAGAGTCTTCTGGGTCCCAGACGGGTGAAGAACATAGAATTTCAGAGGATTGTGGTCTTGCATACACCATATTCAAGAAGACAAGAGGTAACAGAGCTTCTGCTATGTTTGCTCACCCATAACCATTTTCTGCATTTCCGCATCTATTGCATTGAGGCTTTATTTTGTGTATCTATTTTATTTATGCATCTCATTCGTCATTTGTCTCATCTTCAAGAAGTTCCTGAGACTATTTTGATCCTAAGAATTTCTTGGGGTGGGGGTGGGGTGGGGGATAAGAATTATTTAAAGTCACAGTTTTGAAGAAAGTGAATGACACATGTGGTGCTAAGCTGTCTAGCCACAGTTTCTGGAGTATTTATGATTGTCTGGCTGTTTGCAAAAACACTGTGCTTAGGCCAAGCTAACTATACGGCTAGAACAATATATCAGTGGGACAGAAGTTTTGTATTCTGAGCTTTTGGACTCATGCTGGAGCCCATCCAGAGAGAACTTCTCTAGCCTAAAGAGTTACCTCCAGCAGGAATCTGAAAGCTCAGAAGAAAGTACCTCTGATCCTGGTGACCGACCCAGATTGGATCCTGCATAAATGGTGTTATTTATTTATTTAAAAATAAATTACCTTAGCCTGTACAGATACATTTCGACTTACAACAGTTCATTTAACGACCATTCAAAATTACAACGGCATTGACTTGTGACCGTTTTTTGCGCTTACAACTGTTGTCGCATTCTCATGTCCGCACGATCAAAATTCAGATGCTTGGCAACTGGTTCATACTTACGACTGTTGCAGTATCCTGGGGTCATGTGACCGTCTTCCGCTGCCTTCTGACAAGCAAAGTCAATGAGGAATCCAGATTCACTTAACAACCATGTGACTAACTTAAATGCAATGATTCGCTTATCAACTGTGGCAAGATAAGTCTTTTAAGAGAGGAAAAATTCACTCACTTAGCAGAATAAATTTTGGACTGAATAATGGCCATAACCTGAGAACTACCTGTATCAGTTGTATTTTTTTTTTTTTTTTTTTTTTTACATTTAAAATAAAGGCTAGAATAATACTTTCTGGGCTAAATAAATAAATATCACAATCTATGGCTAGAGAAAGCTCAAGTATGGACAGTTGCTTCCTAGCCCTATTCTACTTACCAAGAAAAGAAAGGATTGATGTTTGATGTTGATGTTTAATAAATTTATAGGCCACCCAATCCCGAAGGACTCTGGGCAATTTAAAAAATAGAAAAGTTAAAAACACAAAAACATAGATTAAAAAGACCGCAACATACACCCAATCTAATCAGGGCTGGAACTCAAAACATGAGTTCAACAGCCCAGGGCCTGTCGGAATAGCCAGGTCTTAATAGCCTTTCGGAAGGCCATGAGAGCGGGTAGGGTCCGGATCTCTGGGGGCAGTTTATTCCAGAGGGTCGGAGCGGCTACAGAGAAGGCCCTCCCCCGGGTGGTTGCCAGCCGACATTGTCTGGCTGACGGCACCCGGAGAAGGCCCACCCTGTGCGATCTTATCGGTCGTTGGGAAGTATGTGGCAGAAGACGGTCTCACAGATATCCGGGTCCTAGGCCATGTAGGGCTTTTAAGGTAATGACCACAGCTGTGGTTCAGGAGTCCATTTTCCATGAATATCGGCTTGTCAAGGTTGAAACATTTTGGTTTAGCACCTCAAGAGAAGAGAACCTGCCTCAGGTTTTCTTCCCCCTCTTCAATCAGGCTCCGTTTAAGTTGTTTTTTGCACTCAATGCTTTTGTCTGTGCTCTTTTTTAGCCAATGGCGGGATGAAGCTCCCGAAGGCCTACCAGGGTGGGAAACATCGGAGCGTGAGGCCCTCAGCGATGAGCTCAGTGATGTCCTCATTTATCTGGTTGCGTTGGCAAACAAGTTCCACGTGGACCTCCCTACGGCTGCTCTCCGTAAAATAGAGAAGAACCACCTTAAATACCCAGCCAAGCGTGTCTCTGGTTCCTCAAAGAAATACACAGAGTGTCAGGAATAAGTATGGGACTTATCTCTTCCTGGATGGATGAGAAGAAAAATCACTCCCTGGCTTCTAGAAGATGCTCTTTTCAAGATTTAGGACTTCTTTGGGATGAACAGTTCAAAATGACCCCTGATTGACTCTTGACTTTGTGGGGTGGATCCAGCAAGCTCTGATAGGCAAACAGACCTGTTGTGGCAATCTCTGCTTTTTTTCTTCATTTATCGTTTCTTTTCTTTCGCAAAGGAGATTGGGCCACCCAGGAAATGTTAGGCTTCAATTCCATCACCCTGAGACCATGTTGGCTAAGGGTCATTGGAGTTGATGTCCAGCCACAGTTGAAAGGCTGCAGGTTCTCCATCCCAAACTTCAAGAGTTGCAGATGGATGCACAGTTGTGCAGAGGAAACTCTCACATCGGTCATTTACAGAGAAACATGTCCCCTTCCTTGTGGAGGTGTATCCATCATAAAAGTGCAAGGAGCTTTTCATAAACTCTGCTTTCTTAGTGAGGCCAGATTCTTCTCTCCAACTCGTGGCTGTGGTTTAGTTTAGTTTTTAAAGAAAAATAGGTGGCCACCATTTTGACCTGAGTAATTGACGATTTCTTCCTGTCTGCACATTCTTTCCAATAGGATTACCCTCCTCAAGGTGTAGATTACGCCTCATTTGGTATTCCCTTTGAGTCTTAAAAACAGGGGGCATTTTTGAGGGGGAAAATGGCGAGAGGCTGAAGAATGAAGTGGCTACATTACAAGGCTACTGTTGTAAAATAATAAAATTTCAAGGGTTTGCCAAATACACCTTCTCTGTGTGGAGTCATTTGCTGCTACAAAGTGGGCAAAAAGGAAGGGGGATGTCATGGTGCACATGTGTCATCCCCTTACATGCACATAACAGTACAATGCATAGGCAGCACATGCATGTATGATATTGCAACATAGGCGCAGAAACTGGAGTACGTTTATGAGGTTGTAGCACAAATGCCATGGAGTGGGATATATTTTGGATAGAAATGGATACCTATTTTCTTCTTTAGCACTTTAGTATCCCCTCCATCATATTGCTATTCTTAATTTTCTCTGGTGAAATATAAAGTTTCCAGGTTGAGGTCAATCCTGATGACTTGGTGTCCAAATTAGGAATGTTTTTTTTTGGGGGGGGGGGGCAATGATACAGGCTCTCATGGCTTTTTTCTAGGACATTTTCCAGCTCAAACATGATGATGCTGGAAAATCTCCCTTCCAAGCTAAGGTGTCTTGACACTGCAGTGCTGAAATCTGAGTGAGATTTATCTGATCTATCCCAGGTCTAGAGTTTAAAGCACACAGGATCTCAATAACAAAAAGTTTTCTGGGAGAAAGAAAAGGGAAAAATATGAATTATTCACACCTAACACACCATTCAGGAGTTCAGGACAACCACACTCCCAATATTGCTGATCTAGAACTCCCAGCAACCCCCAGACTTGGACCTCCTTCCAGGGGATGCTGGAAGTTGTAGATCAACAATACTAAGAATTCCAGAGGTTGATCAACCCACAGCACCAATTTACTAACATCTGATAGTCTCAGCTTTAGCTGGGGATCACACATCGCCTTCACGTTGACTCCTGAAGTCTTCCCTTCCTCTGTTATTAGAAAAAGAAACTTTATTTTATTGAAATCAACACTTGTTTGGAGAGGGCAATTCAGTCTGCAGGGTTCCTATTGACTTGCTATATAGGGCAACCGTAAATTGTTTTATAGGGAAATAATAGAAGAAAATTAAATAAGTGAACTAAATTTTTATTTTCCTCCCCACTTGAATATATAAGAAGAAGGATTTTTCTCCACACATTGAAAGTTTCCAAAAGTGTTTCAACAATCTCCCCATCAGATAGGATGGATGAATATCCATTACAAACTATTTAAATTTAACTAATTATTTTTAAAAAATATTTATCCTGCCTTTTTTAATTTCCCAAATAGCTCAAGGAAGCGAACATATCCAACCCAGCTTCCTCCTTCTACTTTCCCCACGAGACAACTGATCAGAAAAAGCCACTTGCCTAAAATGATCTAGGGTCTCCTGCTTGAGCAGGGGTTGGACTAGAAGACCTCCGAGGTCCCTGGCTTTCAAAGTTAAGGCAGGATTTGAACTCACAATCTCCCGCTGATTGATAGAAAAGGGGAAGACTTGATGAAAAGTGGAAATTAAAGGCTTATATTGAGGCCATGGCTGCAGCAGATTACCTTTTTATAAAGGGGAAAATACATATTTTAAAATCTTTTCTCCCCGCCCCCAGATATTCCGCATCCTAGGCTTTGGTTCCATCTACTATATTGTTTTCTCCCTTTCCCTTACGTCTTCTCTGATTGGATGAGATCAGGCGCAGATGCCCGCCCCTCTAACTTCCTTCTCTTTTGATTGGTTAGGAAACTAGGCGCCAGTTTTGATGACTCCCTTCGAGCGATCGCGCCTGCTGACGTCATGCTCCTGCTACCCAATGAGGGCCCATTGGACTGGCTCTTGTTGATTGGCGGAGAGAGAGAGGGAACCCGGGAAAAAAAAACAACCCGCGACCTACTGCTCCTGGCGTGTGTCTCGCGTGCTTTCTTTTTGGGGGGAAGCCTTCGAGTGGCTCGGAAGAAATTCAGGTGAATTTGAATGCTTTTTAAAAAAATTCATTTAGCTAGCATGAGACATACTGGGGGTGGGTTTAACTCTTCAATAATAATCGCACAGAAAACGGGACTTCGTCTAGTGCTTGATTGAATTTCATGGAATGTATGGCTACCGAATCTGGTTTGCAAAACTCCCTGCAAATTCTAGAGAGCGGGAAGAAGGTCCTGCATGTTTAACAGCTGCAGTAATTCTCTCAACAACTCTGGCAAAATTCACTTAACAAGTGTCTGGCTTAGCAACAGGAATTTTGGGCTTAGTTGTAGTTCTAAGTCGAGGACCAGCTGCATAAGTTTTTGTTTAATATAGGAAATGAGTTACAGGAGAATGTCTGAAACAGTATCTCTTGTTTTTGGCAAACCACTTTATTAAACCCTTCCTCCTCTCCTTCCCATCTGTCCACTTCCTTCCTTCCTATCCTCCTTTCTCTCCTTCCCTCCCTCCCTTTCATCTATCCCCTCTCTCCCTCTTCTCTCCCTTCCTCCCTTTCCTTCCTTCCTTTCCTCCTTCCCTCCCTTCTTTCTCTCCTTCCTTCCCTCCCTCCCTCCCTTTCATCTATCCTCCTCCCTTCTCTCCCTCCCTTCCTTTCCTTCCCTCCCTCCCTCCATTCCTTCCTTCTCATTCCTTCCCTCCCTTTTATCTGTCCACTTCTTCCTCATTCCCTCCTTCCCTTCCCTATCCACTTCCTTCCTTTCCTTCCCATACCCTCCCTCCCTTTTATCTCTCCCCTTCCTTCCTTCCTTCCTTCCTTCCTTCCTTCCTTCCTTCCCTAATTCACTCCCTCCCTTTCTTGTCCACTTCCCTCCTCCCTCCCTTTCCTTCCTTCCTTCTCTCATTCCCTCCCTTCCTTTTATCTCTCTACTTTCCCCCTCCCTCCCTTCCTTCCCCCCTTTCATCTGTCCCCTTCCTTCCTTCTTTCCTTCATTTCTTCCAGGTGTAACTGATCATGGCATCAACAGAGCGGGACAAAGAGAAGAAAACAGACTCAAATGCCCAGTTTCAGGCCACCATAGGTGAGGAAGGGAGGGGAACCTGCCAAACCTGCAAACATGAAATGCGTCTGTATCCATCTGACCCTCATCAGCACATGGCCAGCAATGCCCCTGAGAGCACCATAGAGTCTTCTGGGTCCCAGACGGGTGAAGAACATAGAATTTCAGAGGATTGTGGTCTTGCATACACCATATTCAAGAAGACAAGAGGTAACAGAGCTTCTGCTATGTTTGCTCACCCATAACCATTTTCTGCATTTCCGCATCTATTGCATTGAGGCTTTATTTTGTGTATCTATTTTATTTATGCATCTCATTCGTCATTTGTCTCATCTTCAAGAAGTTCCTGAGACTATTTTGATCCTAAGAATTTCTTGGGGTGGGGGTGGGGTGGGGGATAAGAATTATTTAAAGTCACAGTTTTGAAGAAAGTGAATGACACATGTGGTGCTAAGCTGTCTAGCCACAGTTTCTGGAGTATTTATGATTGTCTGGCTGTTTGCAAAAACACTGTGCTTAGGCCAAGCTAACTATACGGCTAGAACAATATATCAGTGGGACAGAAGTTTTGTATTCTGAGCTTTTGGACTCATGCTGGAGCCCATCCAGAGAGAACTTCTCTAGCCTAAAGAGTTACCTCCAGCAGGAATCTGAAAGCTCAGAAGAAAGTACCTCTGATCCTGGTGACCGACCCAGATTGGATCCTGCATAAATGGTGTTATTTATTTATTTAAAAATAAATTACCTTAGCCTGTACAGATACATTTCGACTTACAACAGTTCATTTAACGACCATTCAAAATTACAACGGCATTGACTTGTGACCGTTTTTTGCGCTTACAACTGTTGTCGCATTCTCATGTCCGCACGATCAAAATTCAGATGCTTGGCAACTGGTTCATACTTACGACTGTTGCAGTATCCTGGGGTCATGTGACCGTCTTCCGCTGCCTTCTGACAAGCAAAGTCAATGAGGAATCCAGATTCACTTAACAACCATGTGACTAACTTAAATGCAATGATTCGCTTATCAACTGTGGCAAGATAAGTCTTTTAAGAGAGGAAAAATTCACTTAATGTTTCACTTAGCAGAATAAATTTTGGACTGAATAATGGCCATAACCTGAGAACTACCTGTATCAGTTGTATTTTTTTTTTTTTTTTTTTTTTACATTTAAAATAAAGGCTAGAATAATACTTTCTGGGCTAAATAAATAAATATCACAATCTATGGCTAGAGAAAGCTCAAGTATGGACAGTTGCTTCCTAGCCCTATTCTACTTACCAAGAAAAGAAAGGATTGATGTTTGATGTTGATGTTTAATAAATTTATAGGCCACCCAATCCCGAAGGACTCTGGGCAATTTAAAAAATAGAAAAGTTAAAAACACAAAAACATAGATTAAAAAGACCGCAACATACACCCAATCTAATCAGGGCTGGAACTCAAAACATGAGTTCAACAGCCCAGGGCCTGTCGGAATAGCCAGGTCTTAATAGCCTTTCGGAAGGCCATGAGAGCGGGTAGGGTCCGGATCTCTGGGGGCAGTTTATTCCAGAGGGTCGGAGCGGCTACAGAGAAGGCCCTCCCCCGGGTGGTTGCCAGCCGACATTGTCTGGCTGACGGCACCCGGAGAAGGCCCACCCTGTGCGATCTTATCGGTCGTTGGGAAGTATGTGGCAGAAGACGGTCTCACAGATATCCGGGTCCTAGGCCATGTAGGGCTTTTAAGGTAATGACCACAGCTGTGGTTCAGGAGTCCATTTTCCATGAATATCGGCTTGTCAAGGTTGAAACATTTTGGTTTAGCACCTCAAGAGAAGAGAACCTGCCTCAGGTTTTCTTCCCCCTCTTCAATCAGGCTCCGTTTAAGTTGTTTTTTGCACTCAATGCTTTTGTCTGTGCTCTTTTTTAGCCAATGGCGGGATGAAGCTCCCGAAGGCCTACCAGGGTGGGAAACATCGGAGCGTGAGGCCCTCAGCGATGAGCTCAGTGATGTCCTCATTTATCTGGTTGCGTTGGCAAACAAGTTCCACGTGGACCTCCCTACGGCTGCTCTCCGTAAAATAGAGAAGAACCACCTTAAATACCCAGCCAAGCGTGTCTCTGGTTCCTCAAAGAAATACACAGAGTGTCAGGAATAAGTATGGGACTTATCTCTTCCTGGATGGATGAGAAGAAAAATCACTCCCTGGCTTCTAGAAGATGCTCTTTTCAAGATTTAGGACTTCTTTGGGATGAACAGTTCAAAATGACCCCTGATTGACTCTTGACTTTGTGGGGTGGATCCAGCAAGCTCTGATAGGCAAACAGACCTGTTGTGGCAATCTCTGCTTTTTTTCTTCATTTATCGTTTCTTTTCTTTCGCAAAGGAGATTGGGCCACCCAGGAAATGTTAGGCTTCAATTCCATCACCCTGAGACCATGTTGGCTAAGGGTCATTGGAGTTGATGTCCAGCCACAGTTGAAAGGCTGCAGGTTCTCCATCCCAAACTTCAAGAGTTGCAGATGGATGCACAGTTGTGCAGAGGAAACTCTCACATCGGTCATTTACAGAGAAACATGTCCCCTTCCTTGTGGAGGTGTATCCATCATAAAAGTGCAAGGAGCTTTTCATAAACTCTGCTTTCTTAGTGAGGCCAGATTCTTCTCTCCAACTCGTGGCTGTGGTTTAGTTTAGTTTTTAAAGAAAAATAGGTGGCCACCATTTTGACCTGAGTAATTGACGATTTCTTCCTGTCTGCACATTCTTTCCAATAGGATTACCCTCCTCAAGGTGTAGATTACGCCTCATTTGGTATTCCCTTTGAGTCTTAAAAACAGGGGGCATTTTTGAGGGGGAAAATGGCGAGAGGCTGAAGAATGAAGTGGCTACATTACAAGGCTACTGTTGTAAAATAATAAAATTTCAAGGGTTTGCCAAATACACCTTCTCTGTGTGGAGTCATTTGCTGCTACAAAGTGGGCAAAAAGGAAGGGGGATGTCATGGTGCACATGTGTCATCCCCTTACATGCACATAACAGTACAATGCATAGGCAGCACATGCATGTATGATATTGCAACATAGGCGCAGAAACTGGAGTACGTTTATGAGGTTGTAGCACAAATGCCATGGAGTGGGATATATTTTGGATAGAAATGGATACCTATTTTCTTCTTTAGCACTTTAGTATCCCCTCCATCATATTGCTATTCTTAATTTTCTCTGGTGAAATATAAAGTTTCCAGGTTGAGGTCAATCCTGATGACTTGGTGTCCAAATTAGGAATGTTTTTTTTTTGGGGGGGGGGGCAATGATACAGGCTCTCATGGCTTTTTTCTAGGACATTTTCCAGCTCAAACATGATGATGCTGGAAAATCTCCCTTCCAAGCTAAGGTGTCTTGACACTGCAGTGCTGAAATCTGAGTGAGATTTATCTGATCTATCCCAGGTCTAGAGTTTAAAGCACACAGGATCTCAATAACAAAAAGTTTTCTGGGAGAAAGAAAAGGGAAAAATATGAATTATTCACACCTAACACACCATTCAGGAGTTCAGGACAACCACACTCCCAATATTGCTGATCTAGAACTCCCAGCAACCCCCAGACTTGGACCTCCTTCCAGGGGATGCTGGAAGTTGTAGATCAACAATACTAAGAATTCCAGAGGTTGATCAACCCACAGCACCAATTTACTAACATCTGATAGTCTCAGCTTTAGCTGGGGATCACACATCGCCTTCACGTTGACTCCTGAAGTCTTCCCTTCCTCTGTTATTAGAAAAAGAAACTTTATTTTATTGAAATCAACACTTGTTTGGAGAGGGCAATTCAGTCTGCAGGGTTCCTATTGACTTGCTATATAGGGCAACCGTAAATTGTTTTATAGGGAAATAATAGAAGAAAATTAAATAAGTGAACTAAATTTTTATTTTCCTCCCCACTTGAATATATAAGAAGAAGGATTTTTCTCCACACATTGAAAGTTTCCAAAAGTGTTTCAACAATCTCCCCATCAGATAGGATGGATGAATATCCATTACAAACTATTTAAATTTAACTAATTATTTTTAAAAAATATTTATCCTGCCTTTTTTAATTTCCCAAATAGCTCAAGGAAGCGAACATATCCAACCCAGCTTCCTCCTTCTACTTTCCCCACGAGACAACTGATCAGAAAAAGCCACTTGCCTAAAATGATCTAGGGTCTCCTGCTTGAGCAGGGGTTGGACTAGAAGACCTCCGAGGTCCCTGGCTTTCAAAGTTAAGGCAGGATTTGAACTCACAATCTCCCGCTGATTGATAGAAAAGGGGAAGACTTGATGAAAAGTGGAAATTAAAGGCTTATATTGAGGCCATGGCTGCAGCAGATTACCTTTTTATAAAGGGGAAAATACATATTTTAAAATCTTTTCTCCCCGCCCCCAGATATTCCGCATCCTAGGCTTTGGTTCCATCTACTATATTGTTTTCTCCCTTTCCCTTACGTCTTCTCTGATTGGATGAGATCAGGCGCAGATGCCCGCCCCTCTAACTTCCTTCTCTTTTGATTGGTTAGGAAACTAGGCGCCAGTTTTGATGACTCCCTTCGAGCGATCGCGCCTGCTGACGTCATGCTCCTGCTACCCAATGAGGGCCCATTGGACTGGCTCTTGTTGATTGGCGGAGAGAGAGAGGGAACCCGGGAAAAAAAAACAACCCGCGACCTACTGCTCCTGGCGTGTGTCTCGCGTGCTTTCTTTTTGGGGGGAAGCCTTCGAGTGGCTCGGAAGAAATTCAGGTGAATTTGAATGCTTTTAAAAAAAATTCATTTAACTAGCATGAGACATACTGGGGGTGGGTTTAACTCTTCAATAATAATCGCACAGAAAACGGGACTTCGTCTAGTGCTTGATTGAATTTCATGGAATGTATGGCTACCGAATCTGGTTTGCAAAACTCCCTGCAAATTCTAGAGAGCGGGAAGAAGGTCCTGCATGTTTAACAGCTGCAGTAATTCTCTCAACAACTCTGGCAAAATTCACTTAACAAGTGTCTGGCTTAGCAACAGGAATTTTGGGCTTAGTTGTAGTTCTAAGTCGAGGACCAGCTGCATAAGTTTTTGTTTAATATAGGAAATGAGTTACAGGAGAATGTCTGAAACAGTATCTCTTGTTTTTGGCAAACCACTTTATTAAACCCTTCCTCCTCTCCTTCCCATCTGTCCACTTCCTTCCTTCCTATCCTCCTTTCTCTCCTTCCCTCCCTCCCTTTCATCTATCCCCTCTCTCCCTCTTCTCTCCCTTCCTCCCTTTCCTTCCTTCCTTTCCTCCTTCCCTCCCTTCTTTCTCTCCTTCCTTCCCTCCCTCCCTCCCTTTCATCTATCCTCCTCCCTTCTCTCCCTCCCTTCCTTTCCTTCCCTCCCTCCCTCCATTCCTTCCTTCTCATTCCTTCCCTCCCTTTTATCTGTCCACTTCTTCCTCATTCCCTCCTTCCCTTCCCTATCCACTTCCTTCCTTTCCTTCCCATACCCTCCCTCCCTTTTATCTCCTTCCTTCCTTCCTTCCTTCCTTCCTTCCTTCCTTCCTTCCCTAATTCACTCCCTCCCTTTCTTGTCCACTTCCTTCCTCCCTCCTTTTCCTTCCTTCCTTCTCTCATTCCCTCCCTCCCTTTTATCTCTCTACTTTCCCCCTCCCTCCCTTCCTTCCCCCCTTTCATCTGTCCCCTTCCTTCCTTCTTTCCTTCATTTCTTCCAGGTGTAACTGATCATGGCATCAACAGAGCGGGACAAAGAGAAGAAAACAGACTCAAATGCCCAGTTTCAGGCCACCATAGGTGAGGAAGGGAGGGGAACCTGCCAAACCTGCAAACATGAAATGCGTCTGTATCCATCTGACCCTCATCAGCACATGGCCAGCAATGCCCCTGAGAGCACCATAGAGTCTTCTGGGTCCCAGACGGGTGAAGAACATAGAATTTCAGAGGATTGTGGTCTTGCAAACACCATATTCAAGAAGACAAGAGGTAACAGAGCTTCTGCTATGTTTGCTTACCCATAACCATTTTCTGCATTTCCGCATCTATTGCATTGAGGCTTTATTTTGTGTATCTATTTTATTTATGCATCTCATTCGTCATTTGTCTCATCTTCAAGAAGTTCCTGAGACTATTTTGATCCTAAGAATTTCTTGGGGTGGGGGTGGGGTGGGGGATAAGAATTATTTAAAGTCACAGTTTTGAAGAAAGTGAATGACACATGTGGTGCTAAGCTGTCTAGCCACAGTTTCTGGAGTATTTATGATTGTCTGGCTGTTTGCAAAAACACTGTGCTTAGGCCAAGCTAACTATACGGCTAGAACAATATATCAGTGGGACAGAAGTTTTGTATTCTGAGCTTTTGGACTCATGCTGGAGCCCATCCAGAGAGAACTTCTCTAGCCTAAAGAGTTACCTCCAGCAGGAATCTGAAAGCTCAGAAGAAAGTACCTCTGATCCTGGTGACCGACCCAGATTGGATCCTGCATAAATGGTGTTATTTATTTATTTAAAAATAAATTACCTTAGCCTGTACAGATACATTTCGACTTACAACAGTTCATTTAACGACCATTCAAAATTACAACGGCATTGACTTGTGACCGTTTTTTGCGCTTACAACTGTTGTCGCATTCTCATGTCCGCACGATCAAAATTCAGATGCTTGGCAACTGGTTCATACTTACGACTGTTGCAGTATCCTGGGGTCATGTGACCGTCTTCCGCTGCCTTCTGACAAGCAAAGTCAATGAGGAATCCAGATTCACTTAACAACCATGTGACTAACTTAAATGCAATGATTCGCTTATCAACTGTGGCAAGAAAAGTCTTTTAAGAGAGGAAAAATTCACTTAATGTTTCACTTAGCAGAATAAATTTTGGACTGAATAATGGCCATAACCTGAGAACTACCTGTATCAGTTGTATTTTTTAATTTTTTTTTTTTTTACATTTAAAATAAAGGCTAGAATAATACTTTCTGGGCTAAATAAATAAATATCACAATCTATGGCTAGAGAAAGCTCAAGTATGGACAGTTGCTTCCTAGCCCTATTCTACTTACCAAGAAAAGAAAGGATTGATGTTTGATGTTGATGTTTAATAAATTTATAGGCCACCCAATCCCGAAGGACTCTGGGCAATTTAAAAAATAGAAAAGTTAAAAACACAAAAACATAGATTAAAAAGACCGCAACATACACCCAATCTAATCAGGGCTGGAACTCAAAACATGAGTTCAACAGCCCAGGGCCTGTCGGAATAGCCAGGTCTTAATAGCCTTTCGGAAGGCCATGAGAGCGGGTAGGGTCCGGATCTCTGGGGGCAGTTTATTCCAGAGGGTCGGAGCGGCTACAGAGAAGGCCCTCCCCCGGGTGGTTGCCAGCCGACATTGTCTGGCTGACGGCACCCGGAGAAGGCCCACCCTGTGCGATCTTATCGGTCGTTGGGAAGTATGTGGCAGAAGACGGTCTCGCAGATATCCGGGTCCTAGGCCATGTAGGGCTTTAAAGGTAATGACCACAGCTGTGGTTCAGGAGTCCATTTTCCATGAATATCAGCTTGTCAAGGTTGAAACATTTTGGTTTAGCACCTCAAGAGAAGAGAACCTGCCTCAGGTTTTCTTCCCCCTCTTCAATCAGGCTCCGTTTAAGTTGTTTTTTGCACTCAATGCTTTTGTCTGTGCTCTTTTTTAGCCAATGGCGGGATGAAGCTCCCGAAGGCCTACCAGGGTGGGAAACATCGGAGCGTGAGGCCCTCAGCGATGAGCTCAGTGATGTCCTCATTTATCTGGTTGCGTTGGCAAACAAGTTCCACGTGGACCTCCCTACGGCTGCTCTCCGTAAAATAGAGAAGAACCACCTTAAATACCCAGCCAAGCGTGTCTCTGGTTCCTCAAAGAAATACACAGAGTATCAGGAATAAGTATGGAACTTATCTCTTCCTGGATGGATGAGAAGAAAAATCACTCCCTGGCTTCTAGAAGATGCTCTTTTCAAGATTTAGGACTTCTTTGGGATGAACAGTTCAAAATGACCCCTGATTGACTCTTGACTTTGTGGGGTGGATCCAGCAAGCTCTGATAGGCAAACAGACCTGTTGTGGCAATCTCTGCTTTTTTTCTTCATTTATCGTTTCTTTTCTTTCGCAAAGGAGATTGGGCCACCCAGGAAATGTTAGGCTTCAATTCCATCACCCTGAGACCATGTTGGCTAAGGGTCATTGGAGTTGATGTCCAGCCACAGTTGAAAGGCTGCAGGTTCTCCATCCCAAATTTCAAGAGTTGCAGATGGATGCACAGTTGTGCAGAGGAAACTCTCACATCGGTCATTTACAGAGAAACATGTCCCCTTCCTTGTGGAGGTGTATCCATCATAAAAGTGCAAGGAGCTTTTCATAAACTCTGCTTTCTTAGTGAGGCCAGATTCTTCTCTCCAACTCGTGGCTGTGGTTTAGTTTAGTTTTTAAAGAAAAATAGGTGGCCACCATTTTGACCTGAGTAATTGACGATTTCTTCCTGTCTGCACATTCTTTCCAATAGGATTACCCTCCTCAAGGTGTAGATTACGCCTCATTTGGTATTCCCTTTGAGTCTTAAAAACAGGGGGCATTTTTGAGGGGGAAAATGGCGAGAGGCTGAAGAATGAAGTGGCTACATTACAAGGCTACTGTTGTAAAATAATAAAATTTCAAGGGTTTGCCAAATACACCTTCTCTGTGTGGAGTCATTTGCTGCTACAAAGTGGGCAAAAAGGAAGGGGGATGTCATGGTGCACATGTGTCATCCCCTTACATGCACATAACAGTACAATGCATAGGCAGCACATGCATGTATGATATTGCAACATAGGCGCAGAAACTGGAGTACGTTTATGAGGTTGTAGCACAAATGCCATGGAGTGGGATATATTTTGGATAGAAATGGATACCTATTTTCTTCTTTAGCACTTTAGTATCCCCTCCATCATATTGCTATTCTTAATTTTCTCTGGTGAAATATAAAGTTTCCAGGTTGAGGTCAATCCTGATGACTTGGTGTCCAAATTAGGAATGTTTTTTTTTGGGGGGGGGGGCAATGATACAGGCTCTCATGGCTTTTTTCTAGGACATTTTCCAGCTCAAACATGATGATGCTGGAAAATCTCCCTTCCAAGCTAAGGTGTCTTGACACTGCAGTGCTGAAATCTGAGTGAGATTTATCTGATCTATCCCAGGTCTAGAGTTTAAAGCACACAGGATCTCAATAACAAAAAGTTTTCTGGGAGAAAGAAAAGGGAAAAATATGAATTATTCACACCTAACACACCATTCAGGAGTTCAGGACAACCACACTCCCAATATTGCTGATCTAGAACTCCCAGCAACCCCCAGACTTGGACCTCCTTCCAGGGGATGCTGGAAGTTGTAGATCAACAATACTAAGAATTCCAGAGGTTGATCAACCCACAGCACCAATTTACTAACATCTGATAGTCTCAGCTTTAGCTGGGGATCACACATCGCCTTCACGTTGACTCCTGAAGTCTTCCCTTCCTCTGTTATTAGAAAAAGAAACTTTATTTTATTGAAATCAACACTTGTTTGGAGAGGGCAATTCAGTCTGCAGGGTTCCTATTGACTTGCTATATAGGGCAACCGTAAATTGTTTTATAGGGAAATAATAGAAGAAAATTAAATAAGTGAACTAAATTTTTATTTTCCTCCCCACTTGAATATATAAGAAGAAGGATTTTTCTCCACACATTGAAAGTTTCCAAAAGTGTTTCAACAATCTCCCCATCAGATAGGATGGATGAATATCCATTACAAACTATTTAAATTTAACTAATTATTTTTAAAAAATATTTATCCTGCCTTTTTTAATTTCCCAAATAGCTCAAGGAAGCGAACATATCCAACCCAGCTTCCTCCTTCTACTTTCCCCACGAGACAACTGATCAGAAAAAGCCACTTGCCTAAAATGATCTAGGGTCTCCTGCTTGAGCAGGGGTTGGACTAGAAGACCTCCGAGGTCCCTGGCTTTCAAAGTTAAGGCAGGATTTGAACTCACAATCTCCCGCTGATTGATAGAAAAGGGGAAGACTTGATGAAAAGTGGAAATTAAAGGCTTATATTGAGGCCATGGCTGCAGCAGATTACCTTTTTATAAAGGGGAAAATACATATTTTAAAATCTTTTCTCCCCGCCCCCAGATATTCCGCATCCTAGGCTTTGGTTCCATCTACTATATTGTTTTCTCCCTTTCCCTTACGTCTTCTCTGATTGGATGAGATCAGGCGCAGATGCCCGCCCCTCTAACTTCCTTCTCTTTTGATTGGTTAGGAAACTAGGCGCCAGTTTTGATGGCTCCCTTCGAGCGATCGCGCCTGCTGACGTCATGCTCCTGCTACCCAATGAGGGCCCATTGGACTGGCTCTTGTTGATTGGCGGAGAGAGAGAGGGAACCCGGGAAAAAAAAACAACCCGCGACCTACTGCTCCTGGCGTGCGTCTCGCGTGCTTTCTTTTTGGGGGGAAGCCTTCGAGTGGCTCGGAAGAAATTCAGGTGAATTTGAATGCTTTTTAAAAAAATTCATTTAACTAGCATGAGACATACTGGGGGTGGGTTTAACTCTTCAATAATAATCGCACAGAAAACGGGACTTCGTCTAGTGCTTGATTGAATTTCATGGAATGTATGGCTACCGAATCTGGTTTGCAAAACTCCCTGCAAATTCTAGAGAGCGGGAAGAAGGTCCTGCATGTTTAACAGCTGCAGTAATTCTCTCAACAACTCTGGCAAAATTCACTTAACAAGTGTCTGGCTTAGCAACAGGAATTTTGGGCTTAGTTGTAGTTCTAAGTCGAGGACCAGCTGCATAAGTTTTTGTTTAATATAGGAAATGAGTTACAGGAGAATGTCTGAAACAGTATCTCTTGTTTTTGGCAAACCACTTTATTAAACCCTTCCTCCTCTCCTTCCCATCTGTCCACTTCCTTCCTTCCTATCCTCCTTTCTCTCCTTCCCTCCCTCCCTTTCATCTATCCCCTCTCTCCCTCTTCTCTCCCTTCCTCCCTTTCCTTCCTTCCTTTCCTCCTTCCCTCCCTTCTTTCTCTCCTTCCCTCCCTCCCTCCCTTTCATCTATCCTCCTCCCTTCTCTCCCTCCCTTCCTTTCCTTCCCTCCCTCCCTCCATTCCTTCCTTCTCATTCCTTCCCTCCCTTTTATCTGTCCACTTCTTCCTCATTCCCTCCTTCCCTTCCCTATCCACTTCCTTCCTTTCCTTCCCATACCCTCCCTCCCTTTTATCTCTCCCCTTCCTTCCTTCCTTCCTTCCTTCCTTCCCTAATTCACTCCCTCCCTTTCTTGTCCACTTCCTTCCTCCCTCCTTTTCCTTCCTTCCTTCTCTCATTCCCTCCCTCCCTTTTATCTCTCTACTTTCCCCCTCCCTCCCTTCCTTCCCCCCTTTCATCTGTCCCCTTCCCTCCTTCTTTCCTTCATTTCTTCCAGGTGTAACTGATCATGGCATCAACAGAGCGGGACAAAGAGAAGAAAACAGACTCAAATGCCCAGTTTCAGGCCACCATAGGTGAGGAAGGGAGGGGAACCTGCCAAACCTGCAAACATGAAATGCGTCTGTATCCATCTGACCCTCATCAGCACATTGCCAGCAATGCCCCTGAGAGCACCATAGAGTCTTCTGGGTCCCAGACGGGTGAAGAACATAGAATTTCAGAGGATTGTGGTCTTGCAAACACCATATTCAAGAAGACAAGAGGTAACAGAGCTTCTGCTATGTTTGCTTACCCATAACCATTTTCTGCATTTCCGCATCTATTGCATTGAGGCTTTATTTTGTGTATCTATTTTATTTATGCATCTCATTCGTCATTTGTCTCATCTTCAAGAAGTTCCTGAGACTATTTTGATCCTAAGAATTTCTTGGGGTGGGGGTGGGGTGGGGGATAAGAATTATTTAAAGTCACAGTTTTGAAGAAAGTGAATGACACATGTGGTGCTAAGCTGTCTAGCCACAGTTTCTGGAGTATTTATGATTGTCTGGCTGTTTGCAAAAACACTGTGCTTAGGCCAAGCTAACTATACGGCTAGAACAATATATCAGTGGGACAGAAGTTTTGTATTCTGAGCTTTTGGACTCATGCTGGAGCCCATCCAGAGAGAACTTCTCTAGCCTAAAGAGTTACCTCCAGCAGGAATCTGAAAGCTCAGAAGAAAGTACCTCTGATCCTGGTGACCGACCCAGATTGGATCCTGCATAAATGGTGTTATTTATTTATTTAAAAATAAATTACCTTAGCCTGTACAGATACATTTCGACTTACAACAGTTCATTTAACGACCATTCAAAATTACAACGGCATTGACTTGTGACCGTTTTTTGCGCTTACAACTGTTGTCGCATTCTCATGTCCGCACGATCAAAATTCAGATGCTTGGCAACTGGTTCATACTTACGACTGTTGCAGTATCCTGGGGTCATGTGACCGTCTTCCGCTGCCTTCTGACAAGCAAAGTCAATGAGGAATCCAGATTCACTTAACAACCATGTGACTAACTTAAATGCAATGATTCGCTTATCAACTGTGGCAAGAAAAGTCTTTTAAGAGAGGAAAAATTCACTTAATGTTTCACTTAGCAGAATAAATTTTGGACTGAATAATGGCCATAACCTGAGAACTACCTGTATCAGTTGTATTTTTTAAATTTTTTTTTTTTTACATTTAAAATAAAGGCTAGAATAATACTTTCTGGGCTAAATAAATAAATATCAAATCTATGGCTAGAGAAAGCTCAAGTATGGACAGTTGCTTCCTAGCCCTATTCTACTTACCAAGAAAAGAAAGGATTGATGTTTGATGTTGATGTTTAATAAATTTATAGGCCACCCAATCCCGAAGGACTCTGGGCAATTTAAAAAATAGAAAAGTTAAAAACACAAAAACATAGATTAAAAAGACCGCAACATACACCCAATCTAATCAGGGCTGGAACTCAAAACATGAGTTCAACAGCCCAGGGCCTGTCGGAATAGCCAGGTCTTAATAGCCTTTCGGAAGGCCATGAGAGCGGGTAGGGTCCGGATCTCTGGAGGCAGTTTATTCCAGAGGGTCGGAGCGCCTACAGAGAAGGCCCTCCCCCGGGTGGTTGCCAGCCGACATTGTCTGGCTGACGGCACCCGGAGAAGGCCCACCCTGTGCGATCTTATCGGTCGTTGGGAAGTATGTGGCAGAAGACGGTCTCGCAGATATCCGGGTCCTAGGCCATGTAGGGCTTTTAAGGTAATGACCACAGCTGTGGTTCAGGAGTCCATTTTCCATGAATATCAGCTTGTCAAGGTTGAAACATTTTGGTTTAGCACCTCAAGAGAAGAGAACCTGCCTCAGGTTTTCTTCCCCCTCTTCAATCAGGCTCCGTTTAAGTTGTTTTTTGCACTCAATGCTTTTGTCTGTGCTCTTTTTTAGCCAATGGCGGGATGAAGCTCCCGAAGGCCTACCAGGGTGGGAAACATCGGAGCGTGAGGCCCTCAGCGATGAGCTCAGTGATGTCCTCATTTATCTGGTTGCGTTGGCAAACAAGTTCCACGTGGACCTCCCTACGGCTGCTCTCCGTAAAATAGAGAAGAACCACCTTAAATACCCAGCCAAGCGTGTCTCTGGTTCCTCAAAGAAATACACAGAGTATCAGGAATAAGTATGGAACTTATCTCTTCCTGGATGGATGAGAAGAAAAATCACTCCCTGGCTTCTAGAAGATGCTCTTTTCAAGATTTAGGACTTCTTTGGGATGAACAGTTCAAAATGACCCCTGATTGACTCTTGACTTTGTGGGGTGGATCCAGCAAGCTCTGATAGGCAAACAGACCTGTTGTGGCAATCTCTGCTTTTTTTCTTCATTTATCGTTTCTTTTCTTTCGCAAAGGAGATTGGGCCACCCAGGAAATGTTAGGCTTCAATTCCATCACCCTGAGACCATGTTGGCTAAGGGTCATTGGAGTTGATGTCCAGCCACAGTTGAAAGGCTGCAGGTTCTCCATCCCAAACTTCAAGAGTTGCAGATGGATGCACAGTTGTGCAGAGGAAACTCTCACATCGGTCATTTACAGAGAAACATGTCCCCTTCCTTGTGGAGGTGTATCCATCATAAAAGTGCAAGGAGCTTTTCATAAACTCTGCTTTCTTAGTGAGGCCAGATTCTTCTCTCCAACTTGTGGCTGTGGTTTAGTTTAGTTTTTAAAGAAAAATAGGTGGCCACCATTTTGACCTGAGTAATTGACGATTTCTTCCTGTCTGCACATTCTTTCCAATAGGATTACCCTCCTCAAGGTGTAGATTACGCCTCATTTGGTATTCCCTTTGAGTCTTAAAAACAGGGGGCATTTTTGAGGGGGAAAATGGCGAGAGGCTGAAGAATGAAGTGGCTACATTACAAGGCTACTGTTGTAAAATAATAAAATTTCAAGGGTTTGCCAAATACACCTTCTCTGTGTGGAGTCATTTGCTGCTACAAAGTGGGCAAAAAGGAAGGGGGATGTCATGGTGCACATGTGTCATCCCCTTACATGCACATAACAGTACAATGCATAGGCAGCACATGCGTGTATGATATTGCAACATAGGCGCAGAAACTGGAGTACGTTTATGAGGTTGTAGCACAAATGCCATGGAGTGGGATATATTTTGGATAGAAATGGATACCTATTTTCTTCTTTAGCACTTTAGTATCCCCTCCATCATATTGCTATTCTTAATTTTCTCTGGTGAAATATAAAGTTTCCAGGTTGAGGTCAATCCTGATGACTTGGTGTCCAAATTAGGAATTTTTTTTTGGGGGGGGGGTCAATGATACAGGCTCTCATGGCTTTTTTCTAGGACATTTTCCAGCTCAAACATGATGATGCTGGAAAATCTCCCTTCCAAGCTAAGGTGTCTTGACACTGCAGTGCTGAAATCTGAGTGAGATTTATCTGATCTATCCCAGGTCTAGAGTTTAAAGCACACAGGATCTCAATAACAAAAAGTTTTCTGGGAGAAAGAAAAGGGAAAAATATGAATTATTCACACCTAACACACCATTCAGGAGTTCAGGACAACCACACTCCCAATATTGCTGATCTAGAACTCCCAGCAACCCCCAGACTTGGACCTCCTTCCAGGGGATGCTGGAAGTTGTAGATCAACAATACTAAGAATTCCAGAGGTTGATCAACCCACAGCACCAATTTACTAACATCTGATAGTCTCAGCTTTAGCTGGGGATCACACATCGCCTTCACGTTGACTCCTGAAGTCTTCCCTTCCTCTGTTATTAGAAAAAGAAACTTTATTTTATTGAAATCAACACTTGTTTGGAGAGGGCAATTCAGTCTGCAGGGTTCCTATTGACTTGCTATATAGGGCAACCGTAAATTGTTTTATAGGGAAATAATAGAAGAAAATTAAATAAGTGAACTAAATTTTTATTTTCCTCCCCACTTGAATATATAAGAAGAAGGATTTTTCTCCACACATTGAAAGTTTCCAAAAGTGTTTCAACAATCTCCCCATCAGATAGGATGGATGAATATCCATTACAAACTATTTAAATTTAACTAATTATTTTTAAAAAATATTTATCCTGCCTTTTTTAATTTCCCAAATAGCTCAAGGAAGCGAACATATCCAACCCAGCTTCCTCCTTCTACTTTCCCCACGAGACAACTGATCAGAAAAAGCCACTTGCCTAAAATGATCTAGGGTCTCCTGCTTGAGCAGGGGTTGGACTAGAAGATCTCCGAGGTCCCTGGCTTTCAAAGTTAAGGCAGGATTTGAACTCACAATCTCCCGCTGATTGATAGAAAAGGGGAAGACTTGATGAAAAGTGGAAATTAAAGGCTTATATTGAGGCCATGGCTGCAGCAGATTACCTTTTTATAAAGGGGAAAATACATATTTTAAAATCTTTTCTCCCCGCCCCCAGATATTCCGCATCCTAGGCTTTGGTTCCATCTACTATATTGTTTTCTCCCTTTCCCTTACGTCTTCTCTGATTGGATGAGATCAGGCGCAGATGCCCGCCCCTCTAACTTCCTTCTCTTTTGATTGGTTAGGAAACTAGGCGCCAGTTTTGATGACTCCCTTCGAGCGATCGCGCCTGCTGACGTCATGCTCCTGCTACCCAATGAGGGCCCATTGGACTGGCTCTTGTTGATTGGCGGAGAGAGAGAGGGAACCCGGGAAAAAAAAACAACCCGCGACCTACTGCTCCTGGCGTGTGTCTCGCGTGCTTTCTTTTTGGGGGGAAGCCTTCGAGTGGCTCGGAAGAAATTCAGGTGAATTTGAATGCTTTTAAAAAAAATTCATTTAACTAGCATGAGACATACTGGGGGTGGGTTTAACTCTTCAATAATAATCGCACAGAAAACGGGACTTCGTCTAGTGCTTGATTGAATTTCATGGAATGTATGGCTACCGAATCTGGTTTGCAAAACTCCCTGCAAATTCTAGAGAGCGGGAAGAAGGTCCTGCATGTTTAACAGCTGCAGTAATTCTCTCAACAACTCTGGCAAAATTCACTTAACAAGTGTCTGGCTTAGCAACAGGAATTTTGGGCTTAGTTGTAGTTCTAAGTCGAGGACCAGCTGCATAAGTTTTTGTTTAATATAGGAAATGAGTTACAGGAGAATGTCTGAAACAGTATCTCTTGTTTTTGGCAAACCACTTTATTAAACCCTTCCTCCTCTCCTTCCCATCTGTCCACTTCCTTCCTTCCTATCCTCCTTTCTCTCCTTCCCTCCCTCCCTTTCATCTATCCCCTCTCTCCCTCTTCTCTCCCTTCCTCCCTTTCCTTCCTTCCTTTCCTCCTTCCCTCCCTTCTTTCTCTCCTTCCCTCCCTCCCTCCCTTTCATCTATCCTCCTCCCTTCTCTCCCTCCCTTCCTTTCCTTCCCTCCCTCCCTCCATTCCTTCCTTCTCATTCCTTCCCTCCCTTTTATCTGTCCACTTCTTCCTCATTCCCTCCTTCCCTTCCCTATCCACTTCCTTCCTTTCCTTCCCATACCCTCCCTCCCTTTTATCTCTCCCCTTCCTTCCTTCCTTCCTTCCTTCCTTCCCTAATTCACTCCCTCCCTTTCTTGTCCACTTCCTTCCTCCCTCCTTTTCCTTCCTTCCTTCTCTCATTCCCTCCCTCCCTTTTATCTCTCTACTTTCCCCCTCCCTCCCTTCCTTCCCCCCTTTCATCTGTCCCCTTCCTTCCTTCTTTCCTTCATTTCTTCCAGGTGTAACTGATCATGGCATCAACAGAGCGGGACAAAGAGAAGAAAACAGACTCAAATGCCCAGTTTCAGGCCACCATAGGTGAGGAAGGGAGGGGAACCTGCCAAACCTGCAAACATGAAATGCGTCTGTATCCATCTGACCCTCATCAGCACATTGCCAGCAATGCCCCTGAGAGCACCATAGAGTCTTCTGGGTCCCAGACGGGTGAAGAACATAGAATTTCAGAGGATTGTGGTCTTGCAAACACCATATTCAAGAAGACAAGAGGTAACAGAGCTTCTGCTACGTTTGCTCACCCATAACCATTTTCTGCATTTCCGCATCTATTGCATTGAGGCTTTATTTTGTGTATCTATTTTATTTATGCATCTCATTCGTCATTTGTCTCATCTTCAAGAAGTTCCTGAGACTATTTTGATCCTAAGAATTTCTTGGGGTGGGGGTGGGGTGGGGGATAAGAATTATTTAAAGTCACAGTTTTGAAGAAAGTGAATGACACATGTGGTGCTAAGCTGTCTAGCCACAGTTTCTGGAGTATTTATGATTGTCTGGCTGTTTGCAAAAACACTGTGCTTAGGCCAAGCTAACTATACGGCTAGAACAATATATCAGTGGGACAGAAGTTTTGTATTCTGAGCTTTTGGACTCATGCTGGAGCCCATCCAGAGAGAACTTCTCTAGCCTAAAGAGTTACCTCCAGCAGGAATCTGAAAGCTCAGAAGAAAGTACCTCTGATCCTGGTGACCGACCCAGATTGGATCCTGCATAAATGGTGTTATTTATTTATTTAAAAATAAATTACCTTAGCCTGTACAGATACATTTCGACTTACAACAGTTCATTTAACGACCATTCAAAATTACAACGGCATTGACTTGTGACCGTTTTGTGACCAAGGTGGCGCAGTGGTTAAATGCAGCACTGCAGGCTACTGCTAGATCAGCAGGTCAGCGGTTCAAATCTCACCGGCTCAGGGTTGACTCAGCCTTCCATCCTTCTGAGGTGGGTAAAATGAGGACCCAGATTGTTGGGGGCAATATGCTGACTCTCTGTAAACCGCTTAGAGAGGCCTGAAAGGCCTATGAAGCGGTATATAAGTCTACTGCTATTTTTGCGCTTACAACTGTTGTCGCATTCTCAAGTCCGCACGATCAAAATTCAGATGCTTGGCAACTGGTTCATACTTACGACTGTTGCAGTATCCTGGGGTCATGTGACCGTCTTCCGCTGCCTTCTGACAAGCAAAGTCAATGAGGAATCCAGATTCACTTAACAACCATGTGACTAACTTAAATGCAATGATTCGCTTATCAACTGTGGCAAGAAAAGTCTTTTAAGAGAGGAAAAATTCACTTAATGTTTCACTTAGCAGAATAAATTTTGGACTGAATAATGGCCATAACCTGAGAACTACCTGTATCAGTTGTATTTTTTAATTTTTTTTTTTTTTTACATTTAAAATAAAGGCTAGAATAATACTTTCTGGGCTAAATAAATAAATATCACAATCTATGGCTAGAGAAAGCTCAAGTATGGACAGTTGCTTCCTAGCCCTATTCTACTTACCAAGAAAAGAAAGGATTGATGTTTGATGTTGATGTTTAATAAATTTATAGGCCACCCAATCCCGAAGGACTCTGGGCAATTTAAAAAATAGAAAAGTTAAAAACACAAAAACATAGATTAAAAAGACCGCAACATACACCCAATCTAATCAGGGCTGGAACTCAAAACATGAGTTCAACAGCCCAGGGCCTGTCGGAATAGCCAGGTCTTAATAGCCTTTCGGAAGGCCATGAGAACGGGTAGGGTCCGGATCTCTGGGGGCAGTTTATTCCAGAGGGTCGGAGCGGCTACAGAGAAGGCCCTCCCCCGGGTGGTTGCCAGCCGACATTGTCTGGCTGACGGCACCCGGAGAAGGCCCACCCTGTGCGATCTTATCGGTCGTTGGGAAGTATGTGGCAGAAGACGGTCTCGCAGATATCCGGGTCCTAGGCCATGTAGGGCTTTTAAGGTAATGACCACAGCTGTGGTTCAGGAGTCCATTTTCCATGAATATCAGCTTGTCAAGGTTGAAACATTTTGGTTTAGCACCTCAAGAGAAGAGAACCTGCCTCAGGTTTTCTTCCCCCTCTTCAATCAGGCTCCGTTTAAGTTGTTTTTTGCACTCAATGCTTTTGTCTGTGCTCTTTTTTAGCCAATGGCGGGATGAAGCTCCCGAAGGCCTACCAGGGTGGGAAACATCGGAGCGTGAGGCCCTCAGCGATGAGCTCAGTGATGTCCTCATTTATCTGGTTGCGTTGGCAAACAAGTTCCACGTGGACCTCCCTACGGCTGCTCTCCGTAAAATAGAGAAGAACCACCTTAAATACCCAGCCAAGCGTGTCTCTGGTTCCTCAAAGAAATACACAGAGTATCAGGAATAAGTATGGAACTTATCTCTTCCTGGATGGATGAGAAGAAAAATCACTCCCTGGCTTCTAGAAGATGCTCTTTTCAAGATTTAGGACTTCTTTGGGATGAACAGTTCAAAATGACCCCTGATTGACTCTTGACTTTGTGGGGTGGATCCAGCAAGCTCTGATAGGCAAACAGACCTGTTGTGGCAATCTCTGCTTTTTTTTTGTTCATTTATCGTTTCTTTTCTTTCGCAAAGGAGATTGGGCCACCCAGGAAATGTTAGGCTTCAATTCCATCACCCTGAGACCATGTTGGCTAAGGGTCATTGGAGTTGATGTCCAGCCACAGTTGAAAGGCTGCAGGTTCTCCATCCCAAACTTCAAGAGTTGCAGATGGATGCACAGTTGTGCAGAGGAAACTCTCACATCGGTCATTTACAGAGAAACATGTCCCCTTCCTTGTGGAGGTGTATCCATCATAAAAGTGCAAGGAGCTTTTCATAAACTCTGCTTTCTTAGTGAGGCCAGATTCTTCTCTCCAACTCGTGGCTGTGGTTTAGTTTAGTTTTTAAAGAAAAATAGGTGGCCACCATTTTGACCTGAGTAATTGACGATTTCTTCCTGTCTGCACATTCTTTCCAATAGGATTACCCTCCTCAAGGTGTAGATTACGCCTCATTTGGTATTCCCTTTGAGTCTTAAAAACAGGGGGCATTTTTGAGGGGGAAAATGGCGAGAGGCTGAAGAATGAAGTGGCTACATTACAAGGCTACTGTTGTAAAATAATAAAATTTCAAGGGTTTGCCAAATACACCTTCTCTGTGTGGAGTCATTTGCTGCTACAAAGTGGGCAAAAAGGAAGGGGGATGTCATGGTGCACATGTGTCATCCCCTTACATGCACATAACAGTACAATGCATAGGCAGCACATGCGTGTATGATATTGCAACATAGGCGCAGAAACTGGAGTACGTTTATGAGGTTGTAGCACAAATGCCATGGAGTGGGATATATTTTGGATAGAAATGGATACCTATTTTCTTCTTTAGCACTTTAGTATCCCCTCCATCATATTGCTATTCTTAATTTTCTCTGGTGAAATATAAAGTTTCCAGGTTGAGGTCAATCCTGATGACTTGGTGTCCAAATTAGGAATTTTTTTTTTGGGGGGGGGGTCAATGATACAGGCTCTCATGGCTTTTTTCTAGGACATTTTCCAGCTCAAACATGATGATGCTGGAAAATCTCCCTTCCAAGCTAAGGTGTCTTGACACTGCAGTGCTGAAATCTGAGTGAGATTTATCTGATCTATCCCAGGTCTAGAGTTTAAAGCACACAGGATCTCAATAACAAAAAGTTTTCTGGGAGAAAGAAAAGGGAAAAATATGAATTATTCACACCTAACACACCATTCAGGAGTTCAGGACAACCACACTCCCAATATTGCTGATCTAGAACTCCCAGCAACCCCCAGACTTGGACCTCCTTCCAGGGGATGCTGGAAGTTGTAGATCAACAATACTAAGAATTCCAGAGGTTGATCAACCCACAGCACCAATTTACTAACATCTGATAGTCTCAGCTTTAGCTGGGGATCACACATCGCCTTCACGTTGACTCCTGAAGTCTTCCCTTCCTCTGTTATTAGAAAAAGAAACTTTATTTTATTGAAATCAACACTTGTTTGGAGAGGGCAATTCAGTCTGCAGGGTTCCTATTGACTTGCTATATAGGGCAACCGTAAATTGTTTTATAGGGAAATAATAGAAGAAAATTAAATAAGTGAACTAAATTTTTATTTCCCTCCCCACTTGAATATATAAGAAGAAGGATTTTTCTCCACACATTGAAAGTTTCCAAAAGTGTTTCAACAATCTCCCCATCAGATAGGATGGATGAATATCCATTACAAACTATTTAAATTTAACTAATTATTTTTAAAAAATATTTATCCTGCCTTTTTTAATTTCCCAAATAGCTCAAGGAAGCGAACATATCCAACCCAGCTTCCTCCTTCTACTTTCCCCACGAGACAACTGATCAGAAAAAGCCACTTGCCTAAAATGATCTAGGGTCTCCTGCTTGAGCAGGGGTTGGACTAGAAGACCTCCGAGGTCCCTGGCTTTCAAAGTTAAGGCAGGATTTGAACTCACAATCTCCCGCTGATTGATAGAAAAGGGGAAGACTTGATGAAAAGTGGAAATTAAAGGCTTATCTTGAGGCCATGGCTGCAGCAGATTACCTTTTTATAAAGGGGAAAATACATATTTTAAAATCTTTTCTCCCCGCCCCCAGATATTCCGCATCCTAGGCTTTGGTTCCATCTACTATATTGTTTTCTCCCTTTCCCTTACGTCTTCTCTGATTGGATGAGATCAGGCGCAGATGCCCGCCCCTCTAACTTCCTTCTCTTTTGATTGGTTAGGAAACTAGGCGCCAGTTTTGATGACTCCCTTCGAGCGATCGCGCCTGCTGACGTCATGCTCCTGCTACCCAATGAGGGCCCATTGGACTGGCTCTTGTTGATTGGCGGAGAGAGAGAGGGAACCCGGGAAAAAAAAACAACCCGCGACCTACTGCTCCTGGCGTGCGTCTCGCGTGCTTTCTTTTTGGGGGGAAGCCTTCGAGTGGCTCGGAAGAAATTCAGGTGAATTTGAATGCTTTTTAAAAAAATTCATTTAACTAGCATGAGACATACTGGGGGTGGGTTTAACTCTTCAATAATAATCGCACAGAAAACGGGACTTCGTCTAGTGCTTGATTGAATTTCATGGAATGTATGGCTACCGAATCTGGTTTGCAAAACTCCCTGCAAATTCTAGAGAGCGGGAAGAAGGTCCTGCATGTTTAACAGCTGCAGTAATTCTCTCAACAACTCTGGCAAAATTCACTTAACAAGTGTCTGGCTTAGCAACAGGAATTTTGGGCTTAGTTGTAGTTCTAAGTCGAGGACCAGCTGCATAAGTTTTTGTTTAATATAGGAAATGAGTTACAGGAGAATGTCTGAAACAGTATCTCTTGTTTTTGGCAAACCACTTTATTAAACCCTTCCTCCTCTCCTTCCCATCTGTCCACTTCCTTCCTTCCTATCCTCCTTTCTCTCCTTCCCTCCCTCCCTTTCATCTATCCCCTCTCTCCCTCTTCTCTCCCTTCCTCCCTTTCCTTCCTTCCTTCCCTCCTTCCCTCCCTTCTTTCTCTCCTTCCCTCCCTCCCTCCCTTTCATCTATCCTCCTCCCTTCTCTCCCTCCCTTCCTTTCCTTCCCTCCCTCCCTCCATTCCTTCCTTCTCATTCCTTCCCTCCCTTTTATCTGTCCACTTCTTACTCCTTCCCTCCTTCCCTTCCCTATCCACTTCCTTCCTTTCCTTCCCATACCCTCCCTCCCTTTTATCTCTCCCCTTCCTTCCTTCCTTCCTTCCTTCCTTCCTTCCTTCCTTCCTTCCTTCCCTAATTCACTCCCTCCCTTTCTTGTCCACTTCCTTCCTCCCTCCTTTTCCTTCCTTCCTTCTCTCATTCCCTCCCTCCCTTTTATCTCTCTACTTTCCCCCTCCCTCCCTTCCTTCCCCCCTTTCATCTGTCCCCTTCCTTCCTTCTTTCCTTCATTTCTTCCAGGTGTAACTGATCATGGCATCAACAGAGCGGGACAAAGAGAAGAAAACAGACTCAAATGCCCAGTTTCAGGCCACCATAGGTGAGGAAGGGAGGGGAACCTGCCAAACCTGCAAACATGAAATGCGTCTGTATCCATCTGACCCTCATCAGCACATGGCCAGCAATGCCCCTGAGAGCACCATAGAGTCTTCTGGGTCCCAGACGGGTGAAGAACATAGAATTTCAGAGGATTGTGGTCTTGCAAACACCATATTCAAGAAGACAAGAGGTAACAGAGCTTCTGCTACGTTTGCTCACCCATAACCATTTTCTGCATTTCCGCATCTATTGCATTGAGGCTTTATTTTGTGTATCTATTTTATTTATGCATCTCATTCGTCATTTGTCTCATCTTCAAGACGTTCCTGAGACTATTTTGATCCTAAGAATTTCTTGGGGTGGGGGTGGGGTGGGGGATAAGAATTATTTAAAGTCACAGTTTTGAAGAAAGTGAATGACACATGTGATGCTAAGCTGTCTAGCCACAGTTTCTGGAGTATTTATGATTGTCTGGCTGTTTGCAAAAACACTGTGCTTAGGCCAAGCTAACTATACGGCTAGAACAATATATCAGTGGGACAGAAGTTTTGTATTCTGAGCTTTTGGACTCATGCTGGAGCCCATCCAGAGAGAACTTCTCTAGCCTAAAGAGTTACCTCCAGCAGGAATCTGAAAGCTCAGAAGAAAGTACCTCTGATCCTGGTGACCGACCCAGATTGGATCCTGCATAAATGGTGTTATTTATTTATTTAAAAATAAATTACCTTAGCCTGTACAGATACATTTCGACTTACAACAGTTCATTTAACGACCATTCAAAATTACAACGGCATTGACTTGTGACCGTTTTTTGCGCTTACAACTGTTGTCGCATTCTCATGTCCGCACGATCAAAATTCAGATGCTTGGCAACTGGTTCATACTTACGACTGTTGCAGTATCCTGGGGTCATGTAACCGTCTTCCGCTGCCTTCTGACAAGCAAAGTCAATGAGGAATCCAGATTCACTTAACAACCATGTGACTAACTTAAATGCAATGATTCGCTTATCAACTGTGGCAAGAAAAGTCTTTTAAGAGAGGAAAAATTCACTTAATGTTTCACTTAGCAGAATAAATTTTGGACTGAATAATGGCCATAACCTGAGAACTACCTGTATCAGTTGTATTTTTTAATTTTTTTTTTTTTACATTTAAAATAAAGGCTAGAATAATACTTTCTGGGCTAAATAAATAAATATCACAATCTATGGCTAGAGAAAGCTCAAGTATGGACAGTTGCTTCCTAGCCCTATTCTACTTACCAAGAAAAGAAAGAATTGATGTTTGATGTTGATGTTTAATAAATTTATAGGCCACCCAATCCCGAAGGACTCTGGGCAATTTAAAAAATAGAAAAGTTAAAAACACAAAAACATAGATTAAAAAGACCGCAACATACACCCAATCTAATCAGGGCTGGAACTCAAAACATGAGTTCAACAGCCCAGGGCCTGTCGGAATAGCCAGGTCTTAATAGCCTTTCGGAAGGCCATGAGAGCGGGTAGGGTCCGGATCTCTGGGGGCAGTTTATTCCAGAGGGTCGGAGCGGCTACAGAGAAGGCCCTCCCCCGGGTGGTTGCCAGCCGACATTGTCTGGCTGACGGCACCCGGAGAAGGCCCACCCTGTGCGATCTTATCGGTCGTTGGGAAGTATGTGGCAGAAGACGGTCTCGCAGATATCCGGGTCCTAGGCCATGTAGGGCTTTTAAGGTAATGACCACAGCTGTGGTTCAGGAATCCATTTTCCATGAATATCGGCTTGTCAAGGTTGAAACATTTTGGTTTAGCATCTCAAGAGAAGAGAACCTGCCTCAGGTTTTCTTCCCCCTCTTCAATCAGGCTCCGTTTAAGTTGTTTTTTGCACTCAATGCTTTTGTCTGTGCTCTTTTTTAGCCAATGGCGGGATGAAGCTCCCGAAGGCCTACCAGGGTGGGAAACATCGGAGCGTGAGGCCCTCAGCGATGAGCTCAGTGATGTCCTCATTTATCTGGTTGCGTTGGCAAACAAGTTCCACGTGGACCTCCCTACGGCTGCTCTCCGTAAAATAGAGAAGAACCACCTTAAATACCCAGCCAAGCGTGTCTCTGGTTCCTCAAAGAAATACACAGAGTATCAGGAATAAGTATGGAACTTATCTCTTCCTGGATGGATGAGAAGAAAAATCACTCCCTGGCTTCTAGAAGATGCTCTTTTCAAGATTTAGGACTTCTTTGGGATGAACAGTTCAAAATGACCCCTGATTGACTCTTGACTTTGTGGGGTGGATCCAGCAAGCTCTGATAGGCAAACAGACCTGTTGTGGCAATCTCTGCTTTTTTTTTGTTCATTTATCGTTTCTTTTCTTTCGCAAAGGAGATTGGGCCACCCAGGAAATGTTAGGCTTCAATTCCATCACCCTGAGACCATGTTGGCTAAGGGTCATTGGAGTTGATGTCCAGCCACAGTTGAAAGGCTGCAGGTTCTCCATCCCAAACTTCAAGAGTTGCAGATGGATGCACAGTTGTGCAGAGGAAACTCTCACATCGGTCATTTACAGAGAAACATGTCCCCTTCCTTGTGGAGGTGTATCCATCATAAAAGTGCAAGGAGCTTTTCATAAACTCTGCTTTCTTAGTGAGGCCAGATTCTTCTCTCCAACTCGTGGCTGTGGTTTAGTTTAGTTTTTAAAGAAAAATAGGTGGCCACCATTTTGACCTGAGTAATTGACGATTTCTTCCTGTCTGCACATTCTTTCCAATAGGATTACCCTCCTCAAGGTGTAGATTACGCCTCATTTGGTATTCCCTTTGAGTCTTAAAAACAGGGGGCATTTTTGAGGGGGAAAATGGCGAGAGGCTGAAGAATGAAGTGGCTACATTACAAGGCTACTGTTGTAAAATAATAAAATTTCAAGGGTTTGCCAAATACACCTTCTCTGTGTGGAGTCATTTGCTGCTACAAAGTGGGCAAAAAGGAAGGGGGATGTCATGGTGCACATGTGTCATCCCCTTACATGCACATAACAGTACAATGCATAGGCAGCACATGCGTGTATGATATTGCAACATAGGCGCAGAAACTGGAGTACGTTTATGAGGTTGTAGCACAAATGCCATGGAGTGGGATATATTTTGGATAGAAATGGATACCTATTTTCTTCTTTAGCACTTTAGTATCCCCTCCATCATATTGCTATTCTTAATTTTCTCTGGTGAAATATAAAGTTTCCAGGTTGAGGTCAATCCTGATGACTTGGTGTCCAAATTAGGAATTTTTTTTGGGGGGGGGGGGGCAATGATACAGGCTCTCATGGCTTTTTTCTAGGACATTTTCCAGCTCAAACATGATGATGCTGGAAAATCTCCCTTCCAAGCTAAGGTGTCTTGACACTGCAGTGCTGAAATCTGAGTGAGATTTATCTGATCTATCCCAGGTCTAGAGTTTAAAGCACACAGGATCTCAATAACAAAAAGTTTTCTGGGAGAAAGAAAAGGGAAAAATATGAATTATTCACACCTAACACACCATTCAGGAGTTCAGGACAACCACACTCCCAATATTGCTGATCTAGAACTCCCAGCAACCCCCAGACTTGGACCTCCTTCCAGGGGATGCTGGAAGTTGTAGATCAACAATACTAAGAATTCCAGAGGTTGATCAACCCACAGCACCAATTTACTAACATCTGATAGTCTCAGCTTTAGCTGGGGATCACACATCGCCTTCACGTTGACTCCTGAAGTCTTCCCTTCCTCTGTTATTAGAAAAAGAAACTTTATTTTATTGAAATCAACACTTGTTTGGAGAGGGCAATTCAGTCTGCAGGGTTCCTATTGACTTGCTATATAGGGCAACCGTAAATTGTTTTATAGGGAAATAATAGAAGAAAATTAAATAAGTGAACTAAATTTTTATTTCCCTCCCCACTTGAATATATAAGAAGAAGGATTTTTCTCCACACATTGAAAGTTTCCAAAAGTGTTTCAACAATCTCCCCATCAGATAGGATGGATGAATATCCATTACAAACTATTTAAATTTAACTAATTATTTTAAAAAAATATTTATCCTGCCTTTTTTAATTTCCCAAATAGCTCAAGGAAGCGAACATATCCAACCCAGCTTCCTCCTTCTACTTTCCCCACGAGACAACTGATCAGAAAAAGCCACTTGCCTAAAATGATCTAGGGTCTCCTGCTTGAGCAGGGGTTGGACTAGAAGACCTCCGAGGTCCCTGGCTTTCAAAGTTAAGGCAGGATTTGAACTCACAATCTCCCGCTGATTGATAGAAAAGGGGAAGACTTGATGAAAAGTGGAAATTAAAGGCTTATATTGAGGCCATGGCTGCAGCAGATTACCTTTTTATAAAGGGGAAAATACATATTTTAAAATCTTTTCTCCCCGCCCCCAGATATTCCGCATCCTAGGCTTTGGTTCCATCTACTATATTGTTTTCTCCCTTTCCCTTACGTCTTCTCTGATTGGATGAGATCAGGCGCAGATGCCCGCCCCTCTAACTTCCTTCTCTTTTGATTGGTTAGGAAACTAGGCGCCAGTTTTGATGACTCCCTTCGAGCGATCGCGCCTGCTGACGTCATGCTCCTGCTACCCAATGAGGGCCCATTGGACTGGCTCTTGTTGATTGGCGGAGAGAGAGAGGGAACCCGGGAAAAAAAAACAACCCGCGACCTACTGCTCCTGGCGTGTGTCTCGCGTGCTTTCTTTTTGGGGGGAAGCCTTCGAGTGGCTCGGAAGAAATTCAGGTGAATTTGAATGCTTTTTAAAAAAATTCATTTAACTAGCATGAGACATACTGGGGGTGGGTTTAACTCTTCAATAATAATCGCACAGAAAACGGGACTTCGTCTAGTGCTTGATTGAATTTCATGGAATGTATGGCTACCGAATCTGGTTTGCAAAACTCCCTGCAAATTCTAGAGAGCGGGAAGAAGGTCCTGCATGTTTAACAGCTGCAGTAATTCTCTCAACAACTCTGGCAAAATTCACTTAACAAGTGTCTGGCTTAGCAACAGGAATTTTGGGCTTAGTTGTAGTTCTAAGTCGAGGACCAGCTGCATAAGTTTTTGTTTAATATAGGAAATGAGTTACAGGAGAATGTCTGAAACAGTATCTCTTGTTTTTGGCAAACCACTTTATTAAACCCTTCCTCCTCTCCTTCCCATCTGTCCACTTCCTTCCTTCCTATCCTCCTTTCTCTCCTTCCCTCCCTCCCTTTCATCTATCCCCTCTCTCCCTCTTCTCTCCCTTCCTCCCTTTCCTTCCTTCCTTTCCTCCTTCCCTCCCTTCTTTCTCTCCTTCCCTCCCTCCCTCCCTTTCATCTATCCTCCTCCCTTCTCTCCCTCCCTTCCTTTCCTTCCCTCCCTCCCTCCATTCCTTCCTTCTCATTCCTTCCCTCCCTTTTATCTGTCCACTTCTTCCTCATTCCCTCCTTCCCTTCCCTATCCACTTCCTTCCTTTCCTTCCCATACCCTCCCTCCCTTTCCTTCCCCCCTTTCATCTGTCCCCTTCCCTCCTTCTTTCCTTCATTTCTTCCACGTGTAACTGATCATGGCATCAACAGAGCGGGACAAAGAGAAGAAAACAGACTCAAATGCCCAGTTTCAGGCCACCATAGGTGAGGAAGGGAGGGGAACCTGCCAAACCTGCAAACATGAAATGCGTCTGTATCCATCTGACCCTCAGCAGCACATGGCCAGCAATGCCCCTGAGAGCACCATAGAGTCTTCTGGGTCCCAGACGGGTGAAGAACATAGAATTTCAGAGGATTGTGGTCTTGCAAACACCATATTCAAGAAGACAAGAGGTAACAGAGCTTCTGCTATGTTTGCTCACCCATAACCATTTTCTGCATTTCCGCATCTATTGCATTGAGGCTTTATTTTGTGTATCTATTTTATTTATGCATCTCATTCGTCATTTGTCTCATCTTCAAGAAGTTCCTGAGACTATTTTGATCCTAAGAATTTCTTGGGGTGGGGGTGGGGTGGGGGATAAGAATTATTTAAAGTCACAGTTTTGAAGAAAGTGAATGACACATGTGGTGCTAAGCTGTCTAGCCACAGTTTCTGGAGTATTTATGATTGTCTGGCTGTTTGCAAAAACACTGTGCTTAGGCCAAGCTAACTATACGGCTAGAACAATATATCAGTGGGACAGAAGTTTTGTATTCTGAGCTTTTGGACTCATGCTGGAGCCCATCCAGAGAGAACTTCTCTAGCCTAAAGTTACCTCCAGCAGGAATCTGAAAGCTCAGAAGAAAGTACCTCTGATCCTGGTGACCGACCCAGATTGGATCCTGCATAAATGGTGTTATTTATTTATTTAAAAATAAATTACCTTAGCCTGTACAGATACATTTCGACTTACAACAGTTCATTTAACGACCATTCAAAATTACAACGGCATTGACTTGTGACCGTTTTTTGCGCTTACAACTGTTGTCGCATTCTCATGTCCGCACGATCAAAATTCAGATGCTTGGCAACTGGTTCATACTTACGACTGTTGCAGTATCCTGGGGTCATGTGACCGTCTTCCGCTGCCTTCTGACAAGCAAAGTCAATGAGGAATCCAGATTCACTTAACAACCATGTGACTAACTTAAATGCAATGATTCGCTTATCAACTGTGGCAAGAAAAGTCTTTTAAGAGAGGAAAAATTCACTTAATGTTTCACTTAGCAGAATAAATTTTGGACTGAATAATGGCCATAACCTGAGAACTACCTGTATCAGTTGTATTTTTTAATTTTTTTTTTTTACATTTAAAATAAAGGCTAGAATAATACTTTCTGGGCTAAATAAATAAATACCACAATCTATGGCTAGAGAAAGCTCAAGTATGGACAGTTGCTTCCTAGCCCTATTCTACTTACCAAGAAAAGAAAGGATTGATGTTTGATGTTGATGTTTAATAAATTTATAGGCCACCCAATCCCGAAAGACTCTGGGCAATTTAAAAAATAGAAAAGTTAAAAACACAAAAACATAGATTAAAAAGACCGCAACATACACCCAATCTAATCAGGGCTGGAACTCAAAACATGAGTTCAACAGCCCAGGGCCTGTCGGAATAGCCAGGTCTTAATAGCCTTTCGGAAGGCCATGAGAGCGGGTAGGGTCCGGATCTCTGGGGGCAGTTTATTCCAGAGGGTCGGAGCGGCTACAGAGAAGGCCCTCCCCCGGGTGGTTGCCAGCCGACATTGTCTGGCTGACGGCACCCGGAGAAGGCCCACCCTGTGCGATCTTATCGGTCGTTGGGAAGTATGTGGCAGAAGACGGTCTCGCAGATATCCGGGTCCTAGGCCATGTAGGGCTTTTAAGGTAATGACCACAGCTGTGGTTCAGGAGTCCATTTTCCATGAATATCGGCTTGTCAAGGTTGAAACATTTTGGTTTAGCACCTCAAGAGAAGAGAACCTGCCTCAGGTTTTCTTCCCCCTCTTCAATCAGGCTCCGTTTAAGTTGTTTTTTGCACTCAATGCTTTTGTCTGTGCTCTTTTTTAGCCAATGGCGGGATGAAGCTCCCGAAGGCCTACCAGGGTGGGAAACATCGGAGCGTGAGGCCCTCAGCGATGAGCTCAGTGATGTCCTCATTTATCTGGTTGCGTTGGCAAACAAGTTCCACGTGGACCTCCCTACGGCTGCTCTCCGTAAAATAGAGAAGAACCACCTTAAATACCCAGCCAAGCGTGTCTCTGGTTCCTCAAAGAAATACACAGAGTATCAGGAATAAGTATGGAACTTATCTCTTCCTGGATGGATGAGAAGAAAAATCACTCCCTGGCTTCTAGAAGATGCTCTTTTCAAGATTTAGGACTTCTTTGGGATGAACAGTTCAAAATGACCCCTGATTGACTCTTGACTTTGTGGGGTGGATCCAGCAAGCTCTGATAGGCAAACAGACCTGTTGTGACAATCTCTGCTTTTTTTCTTCATTTATCGTTTCTTTTCTTTCGCAAAGGAGATTGGGCCACCCAGGAAATGTTAGGCTTCAATTCCATCACCCTGAGACCATGTTGGCTAAGGGTCATTGGAGTTGATGTCCAGCCACAGTTGAAAGGCTGCAGGTTCTCCATCCCAAACTTCAAGAGTTGCAGATGGATGCACAGTTGTGCAGAGGAAACACTCACATCGGTCATTTACAGAGAAACATGTCCCCTTCCTTGTGGAGGTGTATCCATCATAAAAGTGCAAGGAGCTTTTCATAAACTCTGCTTTCTTAGTGAGGCCAGATTCTTCTCTCCAACTCGTGGCTGTGGTTTAGTTTAGTTTTTAAAGAAAAATAGGTGGCCACCATTTTGACCTGAGTAATTGACGATTTCTTCCTATCTGCACATTCTTTCCAATAGGATTACCCTCCTCAAGGTGTAGATTACGCCTCATTTGGTATTCCCTTTGAGTCTTAAAAACAGGGGGCATTTTTGAGGGGGAAAATGGCGAGAGGCTGAAGAATGAAGTGGCTACATTACAAGGCTACTGTTGTAAAATAATAAAATTTCAAGGGTTTGCCAAATACACCTTCTCTGTGTGGAGTCATTTGCTGCTACAAAGTGGGCAAAAAGGAAGGGGGATGTCATGGTGCACATGTGTCATCCCCTTACATGCACATAACAGTACAATGCATAGGCAGCACATGCGTGTATGATATTGCAACATAGGCGCAGAAACTGGAGTACGTTTATGAGGTTGTAGCACAAATGCCATGGAGTGGGATATATTTTGGATAGAAATGGATACCTATTTTCTTCTTTAGCACTTTAGTATCCCCTCCATCATATTGCTATTCTTAATTTTCTCTGGTGAAATATAAAGTTTCCAGGTTGAGGTCAATCCTGATGACTTGGTGTCCAAATTAGGAATTTTTTTTGGGGGGGGGGATCAATGATACAGGCTCTCATGGCTTTTTTCTAGGACATTTTCCAGCTCAAACATGATGATGCTGGAAAATCTCCCTTCCAAGCTAAGGTGTCTTGACACTGCAGTGCTGAAATCTGAGTGAGATTTATCTGATCTATCCCAGGTCTAGAGTTTAAAGCACACAGGATCTCAATAACAAAAAGTTTTCTGGGAGAAAGAAAAGGGAAAAATATGAATTATTCACACCGAACACACCATTCAGGAGTTCAGGACAACCACACTCCCAATATTGCTGATCTACAACTCCCAGCAACCCCCAGACTTGGACCTCCTTCCAGGGGATGCTGGAAGTTGTAGATCAACAATACTAAGAATTCCAGAGGTTGATCAACCCACAGCACCAATTTACTAACATCTGATAGTCTCAGCTTTAGCTGGGGATCACACATCGCCTTCACGTTGACTCCTGAAGTCTTCCCTTCCTCTGTTATTAGAAAAAGAAACTTTATTTTATTGAAATCAACACTTGTTTGGAGAGGGCAATTCAGTCTGCAGGGTTCCTATTGACTTGCTATATAGGGCAACCGTAAATTGTTTTATAGGGAAATAATAGAAGAAAATTAAATAAGTGAACTAAATTTTTATTTCCCTCCCCACTTGAATATATAAGAAGAAGGATTTTTCTCCACACATTGAAAGTTTCCAAAAGTGTTTCAACAATCTCCCCATCAGATAGGATGGATGAATATCCATTACAAACTATTTAAATTTAACTAATTATTTTAAAAAAATATTTATCCTGCCTTTTTTAATTTCCCAAATAGCTCAAGGAAGCGAACATATCCAACCCAGCTTCCTCCTTCTACTTTCCCCACGAGACAACTGATCAGAAAAAGCCACTTGCCTAAAATGATCTAGGGTCTCCTGCTTGAGCAGGGGTTGGACTAGAAGACCTCCGAGGTCCCTGGCTTTCAAAGTTAAGGCAGGATTTGAACTCACAATCTCCCGCTGATTGATAGAAAAGGGGAAGACTTGATGAAAAGTGGAAATTAAAGGCTTATATTGAGGCCATGGCTGCAGCAGATTACCTTTTTATAAAGGGGAAAATACATATTTTAAAATCTTTTCTCCCCGCCCCCAGATATTCCGCATCATAGGCTTTGGTTCCATCTACTATATTGTTTTCTCCCTTTCCCTTACGTCTTCTCTGATTGGATGAGATCAGGCGCAGATGCCCGCCCCTCTAACTTCCTTCTCTTTTGATTGGTTAGGAAACTAGGCGCCAGTTTTGATGGCTCCCTTCGAGCGATCGCGCCTGCTGACGTCATGCTCCTGCTACCCAATGAGGGCCCATTGGACTGGCTCTTGTTGATTGGCGGAGAGAGAGGGAACCCGGGAAAAAAAAACAACCCGCGACCTACTGCTCCTGGCGTGTGTCTCGCGTGCTTTCTTTTTGAGGGGAAGCCTTCGAGTGGCTCGGAAGAAATTCAGGTGAATTTGAATGCTTTTAAAAAAAATTCATTTAACTAGCATGAGACATACTGGGGGTGGGTTTAACTCTTCAATAATAATCGCACAGAAAACGAGACTTCGTCTAGTGCTTGATTGAATTTCATGGAATGTATGGCTACCGAATCTGGTTTGCAAAACTCCCTGCAAATTCTAGAGAGCAGGAAGAAGGTCCTGCATGTTTAACAGCTTCAGTAATTCTCTCAACAACTCTGGCAAAATTCACTTAACAAGTGTCTGGCTTAGCAACAGGAATTTTGGGCTTAGTTGTAGTTCTAAGTCGAGGACCAGCTGCATAAGTTTTTGTTTAATACAGGAAATGAGTTACAGGAGAATGTCTGAAACAGTATCTCTTGTTTTTGGCAAACCACTTTATTAAACCCTTCCTCCTCTCCTTCCCATCTGTCCACTTCCTTCCTTCCTATCCTCCTTTCTCTCCTTCCCTCCCTCCCTTTCATCTATCCCCTCTCTCCCTCTTCTCTCCCTTCCTCCCTTTCCTTCCTTCCTTTCCTCCTTCCCTCCCTTCTTTCTCTCCTTCCCTCCCTCCCTCCCTTTCATCTATCCTCCTCCCTTCTCTCCCTTCCTTTCCTTCCCTCCCTCCCTCCATTCCTTCCTTCTCATTCCTTCCCTCCCTTTTATCTGTCCACTTCTTCCTCATTCCCTCCTTCCCTTCCCTATCCACTTCCTTCCTTTCCTTCCCATACCCTCCCTCCCTTTCCTTCCCCCCTTTCATCTGTCCCCTTCCCTCCTTCTTTCCTTCATTTCTTCCAGGTGTAACTGATCATGGCATCAACAGAGCGGGACAAAGAGAAGAAAACAGACTCAAATGCCCAGTTTCAGGCCACCATAGGTGAGGAAGGGAGGGGAACCTGCCAAACCTGCAAACATGAAATGCGTCTGTATCCATCTGACCCTCAGCAGCACATGGCCAGCAATGCCCCTGAGAGCACCATAGAGTCTTCTGGGTCCCAGACGGGTGAAGAACATAGAATTTCAGAGGATTGTGGTCTTGCAAACACCATATTCAAGAAGACAAGAGGTAACAGAGCTTCTGCTATGTTTGCTCACCCATAACCATTTTCTGCATTTCCGCATCTATTGCATTGAGGCTTTATTTTGTGTATCTATTTTATTTATGCATCTCATTCGTCATTTGTCTCATCTTCAAGAAGTTCCTGAGACTATTTTGATCCTAAGAATTTCTTGGGGTGGGGGTGGGGTGGGGGATAAGAATTATTTAAAGTCACAGTTTTGAAGAAAGTGAATGACACATGTGGTGCTAAGCTGTCTAGCCACAGTTTCTGGAGTATTTATGATTGTCTGGCTGTTTGCAAAAACACTGTGCTTAGGCCAAGCTAACTATACGGCTAGAACAATATATCAGTGGGACAGAAGTTTTGTATTCTGAGCTTTTGGACTCATGCTGGAGCCCATCCAGAGAGAACTTCTCTAGCCTAAAGTTACCTCCAGCAGGAATCTGAAAGCTCAGAAGAAAGTACCTCTGATCCTGGTGACCGACCCAGATTGGATCCTGCATAAATGGTGTTATTTATTTATTTAAAAATAAATTACCTTAGCCTGTACAGATACATTTCGACTTACAACAGTTCATTTAACGACCATTCAAAATTACAACGGCATTGACTTGTGACCGTTTTTTGCGCTTACAACTGTTGTCGCATTCTCATGTCCGCACGATCAAAATTCAGATGCTTGGCAACTGGTTCATACTTACGACTGTTGCAGTATCCTGGGGTCATGTGACCGTCTTCCGCTGCCTTCTGACAAGCAAAGTCAATGAGGAATCCAGATTCACTTAACAACCATGTGACTAACTTAAATGCAATGATTCGCTTATCAACTGTGGCAAGAAAAGTCTTTTAAGAGAGGAAAAATTCACTTAATGTTTCACTTAGCAGAATAAATTTTGGACTGAATAATGGCCATAACCTGAGAACTACCTGTATCAGTTGTATTTTTTAATTTTTTTTTTTTTACATTTAAAATAAAGGCTAGAATAATACTTTCTGGGCTAAATAAATAAATACCACAATCTATGGCTAGAGAAAGCTCAAGTATGGACAGTTGCTTCCTAGCCCTATTCTACTTACCAAGAAAAGAAAGGATTGATGTTTGATGTTGATGTTTAATAAATTTATAGGCCACCCAATCCCGAAGGACTCTGGGCAATTTAAAAAATAGAAAAGTTAAAAACACAAAAACATAGATTAAAAAGACCGCAACATACACCCAATCTAATCAGGGCTGGAACTCAAAACATGAGTTCAACAGCCCAGGGCCTGTCGGAATAGCCAGGTCTTAATAGCCTTTCGGAAGGCCATGAGAGCGGGTAGGGTCCGGATCTCTGGGGGCAGTTTATTCCAGAGGGTCGGAGCGGCTACAGAGAAGGCCCTCCCCCGGGTGGTTGCCAGCCGACATTGTCTGGCTGACGGCACCCGGAGAAGGCCCACCCTGTGCGATCTTATCGGTCGTTGGGAAGTATGTGGCAGAAGACGGTCTCGCAGATATCCGGGTCCTAGGCCATGTAGGGCTTTTAAGGTAATGACCACAGCTGTGGTTCAGGAGTCCATTTTCCATGAATATCGGCTTGTCAAGGTTGAAACATTTTGGTTTAGCACCTCAAGAGAAGAGAACCTGCCTCAGGTTTTCTTCCCCCTCTTCAATCAGGCTCCGTTTAAGTTGTTTTTTGCACTCAATGCTTTTGTCTGTGCTCTTTTTTAGCCAATGGCGGGATGAAGCTCCCGAAGGCCTACCAGGGTGGGAAACATCGGAGCGTGAGGCCCTCAGCGATGAGCTCAGTGATGTCCTCATTTATCTGGTTGCGTTGGCAAACAAGTTCCACGTGGACCTCCCTACGGCTGCTCTCCGTAAAATAGAGAAGAACCACCTTAAATACCCAGCCAAGCGTATCTCTGGTTCCTCAAAGAAATACACAGAGTATCAGGAATAAGTATGGAACTTATCTCTTCCTGGATGGATGAGAAGAAAAATCACTCCCTGGCTTCTAGAAGATGCTCTTTTCAAGATTTAGGACTTCTTTGGGATGAACAGTTCAAAATGACCCCTGATTGACTCTTGACTTTGTGGGGTGGATCCAGCAAGCTCTGATAGGCAAACAGACCTGTTGTGGCAATCTCTGCTTTTTTTTGTTCATTTATCGTTTCTTTTCTTTCGCAAAGGAGATTGGGCCACCCAGGAAATGTTAGGCTTCAATTCCATCACCCTGAGACCATGTTGGCTAAGGGTCATTGGAGTTGATGTCCAGCCACAGTTGAAAGGCTGCAGGTTCTCCATCCCAAACTTCAAGAGTTGCAGATGGATGCACAGTTGTGCAGAGGAAACTCTCACATCGGTCATTTACAGAGAAACATGTCCCCTTCCTTGTGGAGGTGTATCCATCATAAAAGTGCAAGGAGCTTTTCATAAACTCTGCTTTCTTAGTGAGGCCAGATTCTTCTCTCCAACTCGTGGCTGTGGTTTAGTTTAGTTTTTAAAGAAAAATAGGTGGCCACCATTTTGACCTGAGTAATTGACGATTTCTTCCTGTCTGCACATTCTTTCCAATAGGATTACCCTCCTCAAGGTGTAGATTACGCCTCATTTGGTATTCCCTTTGAGTCTTAAAAACAGGGGGCATTTTTGAGGGGGAAAATGGCGAGAGGCTGAAGAATGAAGTGGCTACATTACAAGGCTACTGTTGTAAAATAATAAAATTTCAAGGGTTTGCCAAATACACCTTCTCTGTGTGGAGTCATTTGCTGCTACAAAGTGGGCAAAAAGGAAGGGGGATGTCATGGTGCACATGTGTCATCCCCTTACATGCACATAACAGTACAATGCATAGGCAGCACATGCGTGTATGATATTGCAACATAGGCGCAGAAACTGGAGTACGTTTATGAGGTTGTAGCACAAATGCCATGGAGTGGGATATATTTTGGATAGAAATGGATACCTATTTTCTTCTTTAGCACTTTAGTATCCCCTCCATCATATTGCTATTCTTAATTTTCTCTGGTGAAATATAAAGTTTCCAGGTTGAGGTCAATCCTGATGACTTGGTGTCCAAATTAGGAATTTTTTTGGGGGGGGGGGCAATGATACAGGCTCTCATGGCTTTTTTCTAGGACATTTTCCAGCTCAAACATGATGATGCTGGAAAATCTCCCTTCCAAGCTAAGGTGTCTTGACACTGCAGTGCTGAAATCTGAGTGAGATTTTTCTGATCTATCCCAGGTCTAGAGTTTAAAGCACACAGGATCTCAATAACAAAAAGTGTTCTGGGAGAAAGAAAAGGGAAAAATAAGAATTATTCACACCTAACACACCACTCAGGAGTTCAGGACAACCACACTCCCAATATTGCTGATCTACAACTCCCAGCAACCCCCAGACTTGGACCTGCTTCCAGGGGATGCTGGAAGTTGTAGATCAACAATACTAAGAATTCCAGAGGTTGATCAACCCACAGCACCAATTTACTAACATCTGATAGTCTCAGCTTTAGCTGGGGATCACACATCGCCTTCACGTTGACTCCTGAAGTCTTCCCTTCCTCTGTCATTAGAAAAAGAAACTTTATTTTATTGAAATCAACACTTGTTTAGAGAGGGCAATTCAGTCTGCAGGGTTCCTATTGACTTGCTATATAGGGCAACCGTAAATTGTTTTATAGGGAAATAAACTTCCAATAGAAGAAAATTAAAGAAGTGAACTAAATTTTTATTTTCCTCCCCACTTGAATATATAAGAAGAAGGATTTTTCTCCACACATTGAAAGTTTCCAAAAGTGTTTCAACAATCTCCCCATCAGATAGGATGGATGAATATCCATTACAAACTATTTAAATTTAACTAATGATTTTAAAAAAATATTTACCCTGCCTTTTTTAATTTCCCAAATAGCTCAAGGAAGCGAACATATCCAACCCAGCTTCCTCCTTCTACTTTCCCCACGAGACAACTGATCAGAAAAAGCCACTTGCCTAAAATGATCTAGGGTCTCCTGCTTGAGCAGGGGTTGGACTAGAAGACCTCCGAGGTCCCTGGCTTTCAAAGTTAAGGCAGGATTTGAACTCACAATCTCCCGCTGATTGATGGAAAAGGGGAAGACTTGATGAAAAGTGGAAATTAAAGGCTTATATTGAGGCCATGGCTGCAGCAGATTACCTTTTTATAAAGGGGAAAATACATATTTTAAAATCTTTTCTCCCCGCCCCCAGATATTCCGCATACTAGGCTTTGGTTCCATCTACTATATTGTTTTTTCCCTTTCCCTTACGTCTTCTCTGATTGGATGAGATCAGGCGCAGATGCCCGCCCCTCTAACTTGCTTCTTTTTGGATTGGTTAGCAAACTAGGAGAGTCTTTTGATGGCTTCCTTCGAGCGGTCGCGACTGTGACGTCATGCTCCTGCTACCCAATGAGGGCCCATTGGACTGGCTCTTGTTGATTGGCGGAGACTGAGAGAGTGAACCCGGGAAAAAAAAACAACCCGCGACCTACTGCTCCTGGCGTGCGTCTCGCGTGCTTTCTTTTTGGGGGGAAGCCTTCGAGTGGCTCGGAAGAAATTCAGGTGAATTTGAATGCTTTTTAAAAAAATTCATTTAACTAGCATGAGACATACTGGGGGTGGGTTTAACTCTTCAATAATAATCGCACAGAAAACGAGACTTCGTCTAGTGCTTGATTGAATTTCATGGAATGTATGGCTACCGAATCTGGTTTGCAAAACTCCCTGCAAATTCTAGAGAGCAGGAAGAAGGTCCTGCATGTTTAATAGCTGCAGTAATTCTCTCAACAACTCTGGCAAAATTCACTTAACAAGTGTCTGGCTTAGCAACAGGAATTTTGGGCTTAGTTGTAGTTCTAAGTCGAGGACCAGCTGCATAATTTTTTTTTTTAATATAGGAAATGAGTTACAGGAGAATGTCTGAAACAGTATCTCTTGTTTTTGGTAAACCACTTTATTAAACCCTTCCTTCTCTCCTTCCCTCCCTCCCTTTCATCTGTCCACTTCCTTCATTCCTATCCTCCTTTCTCTCCTTCCCTCCCCCCCTTTCATCTATCCCCTCTCTCCCTCTTCTCTCCCTCCCTCCCTTTCCTTCCTTCCTTCTCTCATTCCCACCCTTCCTTTTATCTGTCCACTTTTCCCCTCCCTCCCTTCCTTCCTCCCTTTCATCTGTCCCCTTCCTTCCTTCTTTCCTTTATTTCTTTCAGGTGTAACTGATCATGGCATCAACAGAGCGGGACAAAGAGAAGAAAACAGACTCAAATGCCCAGTTTCAGGCCACTATAGGTGAGGAAGGGAGGAGAACCTGCCAAACCTGCAAACATGAAATGCGTCTGTATCCATCTGACCCTCAGCAGCACATGGCCAGCAATGCCCCTGAGAGCACCATAGAGTCTTCTGGGTCCCAGACGGGTGAAGAACATAGAATTTCAGAGGATTGTGGTCTTGCAAACACCATATTCAAGAAGACAGAGGTAAAGAGCTTCTGCTATGTTTGCTCACCTATAACCATTTTCTGCATTTCCGCATCTATTGCATTGAGGTTTTATTTTGTGTATCTATTTTATTTATGCATCTCATTCGTCATTTGTCTCATCTTCAATAAGTTTCTGAGACTATTTTGATCCTAAGAATTTCTTGGGGGGGGGGGAGAGATAAGAATTATTTAAAGTCACAGTTTTGAAGAAAGTGAATGACACATGTGGTGCTAAGCTGTCTAGCCACAGTTTCTGGAATATTTATGATTGTCTGGCTGTTTTCAAAAACACTGTGCTTAGGCCACGCCAACTATACGGCTAGAACAATATATAAGTGGGACAACTTGCCTCCAGAAGCTGTGAATGCTCCAACACTGGAAGATTTTAAGACGAGATTGTACATTTCGACAACTATTTATCTGAAATGGGTTTCCTACCTGAGTAGAGGGTTGGACTAGAAGACCTCCTAGGTCCCTTCCAACTCTGTTATTGTGTTATTTTGCTATGGTGGCTTACTCTATAGACAAATCTAATCTCTGTCAACTTGTCTCTTCGATATTGCCTATTAGCTTGGGGCTCCAATGAGAAAGCATCACAGTGGAGGTGATTGATCAATTAAATAACTTTTCCCACCTCTCTCCTAATCCTGTTCCCACCTTCCCCATCTTTAATTGGGCCATAGTATGTGTTTGTGTATTAAAGTATGTTTTTAGTTTATACAATTTTTATTTTTTATGACTGTAAGCTACCCAGTTACCTCGTAAGATGAGTGGCCAATACATTTTATAATAAATACATTTTATAAATAAATAAATATTTTATTTAAAAACCTGACAAATATCCAAGAAAATTATAAACCTTTTCTTAACTGCAAATTGCCCTTAAAAAATTAAGTAGCAAATCCTAATGATTATAACAAGCTATGACCCAAGATTGGATTTTTTTTTGTTCTTATTTAAAGCTCAGACATGGAAAGAATCTATGCTACAACAAAAAGATCCATTTTAAGCTTTTCTCTGCCCTCCCCTTCAAGCATACATCTAACTTTTTATAGCCCAGTTGTAAATAGGCCATTGGAAAGTGGTGGGACCCTTTTCTTATTCCCAATAAGTAAATTTTCAATTTATTCTGATTTCTCTCTCCAGGCCTCCTTGCATGCCTGTTCCACAAAGAAGGAGGAAGAAGTAGATGAGGCAGTAGTGACTAATGGGCCTAGCACATCTCCAGCACCATTTCGGTTTAGTACCAACCCCACTTTGGAAGACATGTGAGACACCCCCTTATCTCATCCCTCTTACCCTTCATTCATGCCGCCTCCCCTTTTTGGAAGAGGAGCATATTGTTGTGGTCTGCCAGTGGAGCTGGCAGAAGATTCAGACAGTGAGGAGGTTGGGGAGGAACATGGGCCAGTCCTGGAGTCTGGGGAAGTCTCTGATGAGAGCTCTGTGTTAGAGGAAGAGAGGGAGCCAGAGCCATATGCCAGCTATCAGATGCTTTCAGAGCCAGACATAAGTGAGGCAGACAAATAGCTGGAGCCTATTCCCAGTGTGCATATGTGCAGAGTTGCCAGATGAAGGGAACAGCTAAATAACAGGGATCGACTTCGGAGTAAGGCCCTCCCAGAGAAAATAAAAAGGAGCGAAAGGGGAGTGGAGTTTGCAGGAGACAGTTCGTTTAATTGGTTTGTGACTCTCTCTTGCCAAGTTTTGCAGATATCGTCCTGTCAGCTCTTCAAGCCAGATAAGGTCTGTGTCTGTAAATCCTCCCTTGAAAGACTTTGCTGTATGTGAATGAGCAGAATTCACACAGTAAATGAATAAAAGAGGTTTTTGTTGGGTCAAGGAGTTTGCTTCATGCTCCTGGGAAGCCTTGGTCAGAACACATATGGATAGTCTCTGGGGCATTCTCATCTTCTCTTCCGTTTTGTCTCCTGCAGTCGGAGCCTCCAGTCAGCCTTCGCAGCTGAGCGGGGCTGGGGAAGGTACCACCAACCTCGGAATCTGCTTCTTGCTCTGGTTGGAGAGGTTGGGGAGCTGGCAGAGCTCTTGTGAGTATAACAATCTGTGGAATGTGGTGGGGGAGAGACGGGGTAGTAGATCCCAAAAATGCTTTCATGGGGACCATAAGTGTCTTTCTTTACATCTGCTGTATTTTCCCACCCACTAGGAAAAAGTCCAAAGTACTTTTTTTTTTTTTAAAAAAAGAAAAACTACTTTCTACTTTTTCACTAGGAAAAAAATACGAAGAAGAGCAAGAGAGATGGTATTCTTCCGGTTCTGAACCGGTAGCGGAAATTGCAGGTGGTCCCACCCACCCGCCCTGTCTCTGTGGCATCCCAGTTAGGCCCCTTTTTTAGGCAAAGCGCATGCGCGGAAGGCACACTCACATTTGGGAACCGGTAGGGAAGGTAAGTGAATACCAACCCTGAAGAGCAACCAAGATGATCAAAGGCCTGGAGACTAAAACATATGAAGAATGTTTTAATTTAAGCCATGATGCTCTTTTCATGGTTTTATCAATTTGGCACTTTCCATAGGTTATTTTTACAAATGAAAGTGAGTATGCATGTCCCAGGATAATGTTGCAATTTTGGGTCAGTCACTGGACCAGAAGTTTTGTGTTCTGAGCTTTTGGACTCATGCTGGAGCCCATCCAGAGAGAACTTCTCTAGCCTAAAGAGTTACCTCCAGCAGGAATCTGAAAGCTCAGAAGAAAGTACCTCTGATCCTGGTGACCGACCCAGATTGGATCCTGCATAAATGGTGTTATTTATTTATTTAAAAATAAATTACCTTAGCCTGTACAGATACATTTCGACTTACAACAGTTCATTTAACGACCATTCAAAATTACAACGGAATCAAAAAAAGTGACTCGTGATCGTTTTTTGCGCTTACAACTGTTGTCGCATTCTCATGTCCGCACGATCAAAATTCAGATGCTTGGCAACTGGTTCATACTTACAACTGTTGCAGTATCCTGGGGTCATGTGACCATCTTCCGCTGCCTTCTGACAAGCAAAGTCAATGAGGAATCCAGATTCACTTAACAACCATGTGACTAACTTAAATGCAATGATTCGCTTATCAACTGTGGCAAGAAAAGTCTTTTAAGAGAGGAAAAATTCACTTAATGTTTCATTAAGCAGAATAAATTTTGGACTGAATAATGGCCATAACCTGAGAACTACCTGTATCAGTTTTATTTTTTTTTTAAAAAAATTATATTTAAAATAAAGGCTAGAATAATACTTTCTGGGCTAAATAAATAAATATCACAATCTATGGCTAGAGAAAGCTCAAGTATGGACAGTTGCTTCCTAGCCCTATTCTACTTACCAAGAAAAGAAAGGATTGATGTTTGATGTTGATGTTTAATAAATGTATAGGCCACCCAATCCCGAAGGACTCTGGGCAGCTTACAACAATGCATTTAAAAAATAGAAAAGTTAAAAACACAAAAACATAGATTAAAAAGACCGCAACATACACCCAATCTAATCAGGGCTTGAACTCAAAACATGAGTTCAACAGCCCAGGGCCTGTCGGAATAGCCAGGTCTTAATAGCCTTTCGGAAGGCCATGAGAGTGGGTAGGGTCCGGATCTCTGGGGGCAGTTTATTCCAGAGGGTCGGAGCGGCTACAGAGAAGGCCCTCCCCCGGGTGGTTGCCAGCCGACATTGTCTGGCTGACGGCACCCGGAGAAGGCCCACCCTGTGCGATCTTATCGGTCGTTGGGAAGTATGTGGCAGAAGACGGTCTCGCAGATATCCGGGTCCTAGGCCATGTAGGGCTTTTAAGGTAATGACCACAGCTGTGGTTCAGGAGTCCATTTTCCATGAATATCGGCTTGTCAAGGTTGAAACATTTTGGTTTAGCACCTCAAGAGAAGAGAACCTGCCTCAGGTTTTCTTCCCCCTCTTCAATCAGGCTCCATTTAAGTTGTTTTTTGCACTCAATGCTTTTGTCTGTGCTCTTTTTTAGCCAATGGCGGGATGAAGCTCCCGAAGGCCTACCAGGGTGGGAAACATCGGAGCGTGAGGCCCTCAGCGATGAGCTCAGTGATGTCCTCATTTATCTGGTTGCGTTGGCAAACAAGTGCCACGTAGACCTCCCTACGGCTGCTCTCCGTAAAATAGAGAAGAACCACCTTAAATACCCAGCCAAACGTGTCTATGGTTCCTCAAAGAAATACACAGAGTATCAGGAATAAGTATGGAACTTATCTCTTCCTGGATGGATGAGAAGAAAAATCACTCCCTGGCTTCTAGAAGATGCTCTTTTCAAGATTTAGGACTTCTTTGGGATGAACAGTTCAAAATGACCCCTGATTGACTCTTGACTTTGTGGGGTGGATCCAGCAAGCTCTGATAGGCAAACAGACCTGTTGTGGCAATCTCTGCTTTTTTTCTTCATTTATCGTTTCTTTTCTTTCGCAAAGGAGATTGGGCCACCCAGGAAATGTTAGGCTTCAATTCCATCACCCTGAGACCATGTTGGCTAAGGGTCATTGGAGTTGATGTCCAGCCACAGTTGAAAGGCTGCAGGTTCTCCATCCCAAACTTCAAGAGTTGCAGATGGATGCACAGTTGTGCAGAGGAAACTCTCACATCGGTCATTTACAGAGAAACATGTCCCCTTCCTTGTGGAGGTGTATCCATCATAAAAGTGCAAGGAGCTTTTCATAAACTCTGCTTTCTTAGTGAGGCCAGATTCTTCTCTCCAACTCGTGGCTGTGGTTTAGTTTAGTTTTTAAAGAAAAATAGGTGGCCACCATTTTGACCTGAGTAATTGACGATTTCTTCCTGTCTGCACATTCTTTCCAATAGGATTACCCTCCTCAAGGTGTAGATTACGCCTCATTTGGTATTCCCTTTGAGTCTTAAAAACAGAGGGCATTTTTGAGGGGGGAAATGGCGAGAGGCTGAAGAATGAAGTGGCTATGGTGGTTTTCCTGCCCAGACTGGCAACATTACAAGGCTACTGTTGTAAAATAATAAAATTTCAAGGGTTTGCCAAATACACCTTCTCTGTGTGGAGTCATTTGCTGCTACAAAGTGGGCAAAAAGGAAGGGGGATGTCATGGTGCACATGTGTCATCCCCTTACATGCACATAACAGTACAATGCATAGGCAGCACATGCGTGTATGATATTGCAACATAGGCGCAGAAACTGGAGTACGTTTATGAGGTTGTAGCACAAATGCCATGAAGTGGGATATATTTTGGATAGAAATGGATACCTATTTTCTTCTTTAGCACTTTAGTATCCCCTCCATCATATTGCTATTCTTAATCGCACAATAAACTGCCCTGCTGATTCTGCCTATTACTAGTAGTCCTCAAGTTACGACCGCAATAGGAACCAGAATTTATGTTGCTAAGCAGAATAAGCGAAGTGTGTCCAATTTCATGATCTTTTTTGCCATGAATGTTAAGCAAATCACTGCAGTTGTTAAGTGAGTTAAGTTTGACCTCAAGATGTTGCAACCATAAATATTTGCCAAGCATCCAAATTTTGATCACATTGCTGAGGAGTTGCAACCATCCTAAGTTCAAGAACTGTTCATAAGTCGCTTTTTTCACAGCCATTGTAACTTCAGTTGCTGAATGAAGGTTGTATGTTGAGGACTGCCTATATAATAATGTCGAGAATTGAAGAGTTAATTTTCCTAGTGCCCTCTTTTAGTGGCTTCTTACCAATTCTTGAACTCTGATATCAGCATTCTTGCAGAAAATCTGTAGATATCATTGAAAATATTTGATTCTCATGTTAAACTAAGGCATGGTTTAATCATGATGGGTTTGCCTGTCATCCCAAAAAACACTCCTCCATGACAAAAGGGTTGAGTGAGTTGTGTCAATTCAGCCAAGGTGTCCTGATAAAATGATCCTGAATAAATCAGATTTGGATTAATGATTGGGTAGTATTGAAAAGCAGCTACAGATAGTCTTTAGCTTACAACCATTCATTTAGTGGCCCTTCAAAGTTACAGTGGCACTAAAGAGTGACTTATGACCATTTTTCACATTTATGACCATTGCATAGTCACATGATCAAAATTCGGACACTTGGCAATTGACTCATGTTTATGATGATTAAAGTCCCAGGGTCTTGTGATCACCTTTTGAGTTCTTCTGACAAGCAAAATTAATGGAAAGGCCAGATTCACTTAACATCCGTGTTACTCACTTAACAACTATGGCAAGAAAGGTGGTAAATTGGGGCAAATTTCATTTAACAAATGTCTTGACGAGATACCTTCGGGTCAATTATGGTTATAAGTCAAGGATTATCTTATTTGATTTGGACAAGGCTCAATCCCAAATCATGAATGGATCATACTTTATAGATATAGATATATAAATGGGCGTTTGTATGTGTGTATGTTCCAGCATAACTCTGGAACGCCTCAAGCAATTTCAACCAAACTTGGTACACAGATGACTTACTCTCTGGAAATAAATATTGTGGTGGTAAGATACCCTTAACACCCCTCGGGATGTGTGTTCTGTTAAGATACAGCCTGTTGTGCCTTAAAATGGCTTCTACTGTGCAGCATAGTGGAATTGCCATGGTAACGGATTCACAGTGCTCCACATGGGGGCTCCCTCTGGTAAGGGGGAAAATCCAACATTAGAAATTTATTTGGTCCAGACATTTTTCCCTATAAATAAATACCTGGGCAACGCCAGGTTATCAGTTAATACCTTATAAGAAAGAAATTGGAAAAGAATATCTTTAAAAATTCCAGGTCTGGCACAGATTCAAAAGTTGCATTTTATTGAAGAGTTTTGAATTATTTTTGAAGCTGGCAAGTGAGAAATGCTCAGGGTCTTAATGGATGGGAAAAGAGGTCTGTGTGTAAGGAGGAGAGAGGGACGAAGGAAATAATTCCCTTTTCCACTTCTCCAAGTACACAGTTCATTTGCCAGAGCTAACGTGGCCATTTCCCATAGCTGGTGAGCTTCTCTTGACCCAAAGATCAGCCAGGGGGTTTCTCTTTTCGTGGATTCCTCTGATTCTTGGGGAAAGAGGCTGTTTCACAAGCTGTCGCATTGTTCTCCCTTGTTCTGTAGCATCTGTTCCTGCATTTTCCGTAACATTTCCTGCATCCGACGGAGCTGGGAAAAACAATGGAGAAATGAAAATTTGCGTTCTCAAGGCAGCCTTAGTCTATTAAGCAAGAGCAGCTGAGATCTGGGTGGGAAAGTTGATGGATTGCCCTGGGCAAAGACAATCATCCAACCTGTGCCTAGCCTTACTAAAGGGCAGGAAACCTGCATTTCCCTCTCTCTGGCTGGCAATTGTGAAATACATTTGTCTTTTGTGAGGTCCTTGCTGCTGTCTTAAGCTTGGTTGTTTCCTTGCAGATGTTTCATTACCCAGCTAGGTAACATCATCAGCGCTTAAATGTCTCTGGTTTAGACATTCACACCATGGTTATCCCAAAGGTGTAACACAGTCCTTTCAACAGTTGAAAAAAGGTCCCACACCCATTTGCACTATTCAGGTGTCCCTGAGGGCACAGATAAACCTCTAAGTAGTCTTCAAGGACTCCTAGAAAGACTGCTAACAACCAGATGACTGCAAAGTATATAAATCTTTTCATTCTCCACCATTTAGTCAAAAGTGAAGTAGCAAAACGCCTTCAAGGAAAAACGAAGTCTAGTTTGCCTCCTAAAAAAGCACCTTTGGGACTATCAGTGCTAGTGAGTATGTAAGCGAGTGAATCCCTCTTTGAAGGAGATGGGTGGTTTACAAACATGAAGTATATAAAAATAAATATAAGCAGGAAGCAAGCTACACTGACCAGCACTGATGATGTTACGTAGTTTGGGTAATGAAACATCTGCAAGGAAACAACCAAGCTTGGGGAGTACCACAGTTCAAACCTGATACAAATATTCTTTATTGGTATATTTGTTTTCTATAAGGGAAATGGGAGAAACTGTTTTGTCTTTTCTCTGGGAGATCTGGGTGTTTTTTTTTTGCATCTGATTTTGTAATGGTGTGTTGGAATGACCTCAGGACAGTGATGGCTAACCTTTTTTTCCTCGCGTACTGAAATCATGTGCATGACAGCACGTGTGTGTGTGTGTCCACATCCACAATGCAATGCACTCTGCATGTGCGCACAACCTTCCCCCCACCCACCCCACATGTGCGCGATCCCCTACGCATGTGTGCGACCCCCACTCCCCATTTTGGGACTATAGCCTCCTGAAACCAAAAACGGGGCACGGGGGGGGGGGGTTACCATGCACCTCACCGCACATGCACGTGCGTCTCCCGCATGCACAGCAGAGATCCAAAAATCAGCTGGCCAGCGGGAGGAACACACACATGCACAGTGGAGCTGAGCTGGGCGACGGCTCGCGTGCCACAAAGAGGGCTCCATGTGCCACCTGTGGCAAGCGTGCGATAGGTTCGCCATCAGAGCCTTGGGGAAAAGCTGTAGTCTGAATTAAGACATGGGAAACATCTCAAGAGGGAACCTCCCCAGTTTCTTAGGCTGCAAAGGTGAGGGGGTAGAGATGTTATTTCAGGCTTGCAAGATTCTGCCAATGTAATCTTAGAATAAAGTAGAGTGTGTGGGTGTGTTTCTTGTCTGGACTCGCAAGACTGACAGGTTGTCAAGGGGTTCCCTTGCAACTTAGAGGGAAATCAAGAAGGAAAAAATGAGATGGAATGTTGCAGATGTCCATCAATTCTCCTTTGCCATCAACGCTATTGCTTGTGTAGTTGGAAAATTCAGTCCCTCAGGGAACTGCAAAAATTCGCACAACGGTCCTGTTTCTCTTTGTGACTTACCTCCTCATCCTTCTCGCGAATTAATTTCTCCGTGTCGGACATAGGCAGGACAGGCAGGTCAGTGGCACTCTGGCGTGACAGTTTCCTAGCGATACAGGAGTTTAAAATTTCACTGTGTCACATTCTTACTATGTATGTATGATTTGGAAAAAAAAATGACATATGACTGTTTTTCACCGTTAACAACCTTTGCAGCATCCCCATGATCATGTGATCAAAATTCAGATGCTTGGCAACTGACTCATATTTATATTTATAACCACTGCAGTGTCCCGGGGGGGGGGGTGTCATGTGGTCCCCTTTTTGCATCCTCCTGACAAGCAAAGTCAATGGGGGAACCAGATTCACTTAACAACCAGGTTACTATCAACTGTAGTGATTCATTTAACAACTGTGGCAAGAAATGTCATAAAAGGGGACAAAACTTAACAAATTCTCACTGAACAACATAAATTTTGGACTCAATTGTGGTTGTTAAGTTGAGGATTACCTGTATTTAAATTGGTGCTTTTCAGATTTGGCAACATTTAAGATGCATGGGCTCCTAGAATTATCCAGCCAGGGGTTTTAGTTCCCCTCTTCTGCCCTATGCCATACAATTACAAACCCAGCCAGTCCCTTGATTCATTCCTCCTCATCTGAGTTCTCTTTGCTAAATTCCCATTTTCCTAAAAGTCCCAAAGCGGACTTACGCGCGGCTACTGCGATCCCGAGCCCCGGGTCTGGTGAGACTCTGAATGTACTGTGCGCGGTAATTTTCGTAATGAACCTCGTGGGTCACATCCTTCAGATCCTGCATATGAGTTTGAATCAACATGTTCCGAAGTTTAAGGAAGTCGCAGTGAGCAGCGTTCTCCACTAGGGGAAGAGAAAAGGAAACCAGTACCGCCTCTGACTTCCCACGGCACAGCGCCCTCTACTGCCCACGTCACTCTTAAAAAGATTTTAAGAATTTTTAAAAAAAGATTTACCTTCCACTGTTCCCCACGCATACTCTCTTCCCCGAAATCCTTTGCCCTTTAACTCTCCGACCACGTGGCTAGATCCAACGACAGCAAAAGGCATGCTCCTCTGCAGGGAGAAGGGCTAATTAGGATCCTTGGCTGCTTTAACTAATCCATTGTTAGACTTTTGGCCACTTGAAGAGGTGTGGACTTCAACTCCCAGAATTCCCCAGCCAGCGAACAAGGCTCTCACCTTCATCTCAGCATCCTGAGTTTTGAACGCTTCGTCTTCATCGGAGTCACACTCAGGAAACTCATAAGTGCAGATGCTGTTGGCTTCTAACTCCTGCCGAATCTGTAATTTTAAAACAGCCTTGAAATGTAGCTACGGAAAGGGTGGTGGGAATTTAATGCTGGTGTTTTTTTTCAGGTAGAATCAGGCATGACTAGGAGCTGGATGGGAGACCACAAGGAAATCTTAATAGGGAATTTTTGATTGCATGATTCACTTAACAAACTGCAGTAATTTGCTTAACACCCATGACAGAAAAGGTCATAAAATAGGGCCCAACTCTCTTATCAACCACTTGGCTTAGCAACAGAGAGGGGTCTGCATTTCCTCATAATCTACAAGATTTATTTATTTTTCTTGCCAGGTACCTTTTCTTTCTTTTGCTGCACTTCTTTCGGTGTCAAGCAATCTGCTTTTCCAATCACAGGCAGAATGTTGACTTTGTCATGAATGGCTCGGAGGAATTCTATATCCAGGGGGCGGAGCCTGTAGCAAAAGAGGAGGAGCCACAGGTTTGAATGCCCTTGGAAAACATCCTAGATCACGGGTATCAAACTCAATAACATCACGTGATGTATTGCCACATTTTTGCCTTTGTGGAGCCGGGGTGGCACATGACACATCTGACCCACAAGCCACCAGTTTGATACCTCTGTCCTAAATTTATAGCCAAACAGCTAGATTCCTCCTCCCCTTAACTGATTATTTATTTCAAATAAAATAATAAATTCATCTACCAAAGATTGTACTCGATGGTGGGTGCAAATGCTGGGTTAGGTTCTATCTGCTGTGGAGTTCTTGGTGTTCTCTGAGCTTGGTTGTTTGCTTTCAAACATTTAATTACCCTACTAGATAACATCATCAGTGATAGTGAGTGTGGAGTTTGCTTCCTGTTTATATACAGTGGCTTGCCCTGGCTGTGTTGAACTAAGCTAACACTTGGCCTTCCTTTGGAGATACCTGGTCCTCCCAGGAGACCAGGGGTGAGGCTCTCATTCACTTTTCACTCTGCTTTACTCCTAAACTTGTGTGCGTCATACCCGTGCCCAAAAGGCGAGAGGACGTAGAGGCAGCAATGAACACGGCCATCCTGAATATTCTTGCGGTCAAGGCCACTCTCATCCCGAAAATACTGTTCAAACTGGCCATCAATGTAATCGGCAATTGGTTTCCAGCTGTAGAATAAAAGGGAAAGAAAGAGAGCCAGTTTGTTCTAAAGCTTAAGGTACCAGGATAGAGAGCAGGAGACTGTGAGTTCTAGTCCTGCCTTACCGTGGAAGCCAGCTAGGTGACTTTGGGCCTGTCCCTGATACTCAGCCCACCCCACCCCATCCCACAGGATTGTTGTTACAGGGAAAATAGGAGGAGGAAGATTAGCCACATTAGTTATTTTTAAAAATAAAAAAGGCAGGATACAAATAAATAAATAAATTTGAGATAAATCAAAGTTTTTTTAAAAAGTAGTATTTCTAGAATGTGACTTTATCACTGGAGATGATAAAATAAGAGAATCTGAAAAGTTTCTATCCAAATTTTTCCTCACATTTTCCACGAAACAAAATCAAATTGGAGTTAACTTTAATTTTCTTTCTTTCTCCTACTCGCTTCAGTCTCTGAACTGGGTACAGGTACCCATTGACTCACAACAATCACAACAATGTAGTGATTCTCCAAAGCTACAACAACACTGAAAAAAGTCACTTGCAACCTGTCCCCACATTTATGGCTATTACATCATCCCCATAGTCAAATGATCAAAATTTGGGCCTTTGGCATCCAGCATATATTTATGACTATTGCAGCATCCCAGGGTCACATGATTGCCATTTGCAACCTTCCCAGCTGACTTCCAAAAAGCAGTTAATGGAGGAAGCAAAATTCACTTAATGACCGCATGATTCTCTTAACAACTACGGCATTTTACTTAACAACCGTGGCAAAAAAATTATAAAATTAAACTTGATTGCTTAAAGATCCTTCCTTAGCTATGAAAATTCTGGCAATTCTAGTGGTTATAAGTTGAGGGCTACTTATAATCTTGTTTCCCATTTTCTCCTTAATGTTTTTTTCCCCATACCTCTTCCAAAGTCATTTCTAAATCTGTTTACTATAAACTTATGCCCAAGCTTCTTTCCAATCAGGATTCTGTATACATTTTTTTGTGAATAAGCATTATCTGGTTCAGTTTTGAATCACAGAATTAAAACATAGGCAAACCCAGAGGTTTATACTGCCTTATAAAATCTTAGTAAGACTACATCAGAAATACTGCATCAAGTTTTGATCATCACATTATTTAAAAAAAGGAGCTGAAACTTTGGAAAGAGTGCAGAGAAGAGCAACAAAAACAATTAGGGGCCTAAAAACTAAAACATATCAAGAACTGTTGCAGAAATTGGATATGGCTAGTCTAGATGAAAGAAGGACTAGGGGAGGCATGATAGCAGTTTTCCAATATTTAAGGGGTTGTCACAAAGAACATGGGGGCATATCTGTTTTTTGCACCAGAAGGCAAGACAAAAACAATGGATGGAAACTAATCAAGGAGAGAAGCAACCTAGTACTAAGAAGAAATTTCCTAACAATGAGAACAATTAACCAGTGGAATAGATTGCCTTCAGAAGTCACTGGAGCCTTTTAAGAAGAGACTGGACAGCTATTTGCCTGAAATGATATAGGTTCTCCTGCTTGAGCCGAGGGTTGGACTAGAAGACATCCAAGGTCCCTTCCAGCTCTGTTCTGATTGATTGATTGAGATGCAAATAATAATTAATATACTTAATAAGACTTCCAAGATCCTTTCCAGCTCTGTTATTCTCTAGGTGCCTCTTACCACTCCGTATTGTCTATTGCATCCCCAAGTCCTGGAGTATCAATCACTGTCAGCTTGACTTTCACTCCTTGTTCCTCAATATCTACTGCATGTTTGACAATTTCCAAAGTCTGGGGGATCCTGGCTGTGAAGCAGAAAACAGGAAAGCAGGACCAACACTGAGGTCTCCTAATCAGGTGACTCCTTCAGGCCCATCTTCCCAAAATCATCAGCTTTTCTCTCACCTTGCGCATCTGGAAGCACTCGGTCCTTATAGAGATCAGTCAAGAAAAGACTGTTGATGAGAGTGGATTTCCCCAGGCCAGATTCTCCTACAGAATGAATGCAGAAAGTTTGGCTACAGGTAATCCTTTTTTTATATATAAGAATTTTTTATTTTTGAATAAACACAGACAAACAAAACACAAAAAAACACCACAAAACCATCTTCCATTACAAATTGTAGAAAGTGTGTCAATTGGTTACAAAAAACTTTCGTGCATCCCTTCCACAATCATCACCTATAGTTTATACCAAGTTGTATAGTTTAAATCAAATATATTTATATATATTACTATCATCATACCGCAATCTTCATTTGATTATAATTGTTTTAACGTCCTTTTATATAAAGTATTCCAAAATTTAAAGAAAAACCACATGATGGCATTCCGTTATCTATTTGCAATATCATCCAGCAACATTACATCTTTATGACATGTTCTAAATAAAAAAATGATTATATTTAATAACAAAGTTTCTAGACCTCCTTTCCTAATCACTGTTTACAATTTATATCCAATTTCCTTTTATCAAACCAGTACATATATACACATTATTTTTAACTAAATTTGATTTTTTTATTATAAACTTTCATACATAACAGAATTTCTAAACTTCCTTTAGTAGTCACCATTTGCAATTTATATCAGATTTTCTCTTATCAGACCAATGCATATGTATACATTGTTATCACTATCAATTATTTATCTAACTATATCCATTATCACTTCATTTTTTACATAATGCTCTAAATTTAACTAAATTTGACTATTTTTTTATTATAAGCTTTCATATATCAACCTGTGTCTTTCCAGTAATAGTGCAGTCTTGTGTCTTTTGCCATTTGTGGGATTAGTCTTCTGGATGTTTCCTTGATAAGATTTGTATGGACTTCTCTTTGCAACTTGTTGCTTGTTGCATATCTTATATAATCTCGAAACCCCTCCATTTGCTTCTTTAATCAGCTCATCTTTGATTATCAATAGTGCTCCTGACAAAATTTATCTCCTTAGATCCATCAATTCTTCTCTTTTTTCTCCTATGCCTTGAAATCTGGGGTGGAGCTCCTGTCTATCTATCTCCCCTTTCCATATTCCACTCTTTCCATTTCCAATCATGCTCAGTTCACTGTTGGTATCAACAATTATCTTGTCTTTTTGGTCATTTTTCCCTTCAGTTTTAGGACTCTAGCCTCCACCTTTTCCATTTGATGAACATTTTCAATTTTTCCATCAAATTTTAGTGTTTTACAATCTATGTTTTCCAATCTCTTCTCAATTTTCTCTGTTACTTCTAATAATTTTTGAATTTCAAACGTGATCTTTTGCAATGTTAAGGTTTCTTTTTGATGTTGTGCCATTCTTCCAACTGGTAAACACTGCCACTCTAACATTCAAAAACTTTTTATTAGATTTGACACAAGTTCATTTATAATCTTGCAGAACAAGGCTTTGTTTTCACTTCTCTCCAGCTGCCAATGAAGCTCCCAAAATGTACCTGTATAATCAACCTATGCTCTTCTACTTATCACTCTCTATAAACAAGCTGAAGAACCTTGAAGTGCAAAGTCAAAATGATCAAAGTGAGAAAAAAAGAGCAACGTTTCCAGGAGTCAAGCCTCCAGCCTCCAAGTGGCAGTGTTACTTCCTTTCCCTTTGATATTACAATCCTCTTTGTATTCCTTTTATACTTTATATTCCAGGTTTAAAAGAAATAAAATTGTTAAGTGAAGCAAAATAGGAAAAAACCCATCCAAACCAGTATTATAAAAATAAAGAAGAAGATTTTAATTCATAGGTTAAAAAAAAACCAAGTAGAAGAAGCAAAACTAATCCGTTCACTTTAAAAATATAGGAAATATTTACAAAAATTCCATCCATAAAAGAAAATTACAAAAGGATAAAACACTGTCCAATGTAGCTTAATTTCACTGCTTATTTTCTTCTGTTTCCAAATTTAATTTAGCTTTAATTTGGGGGGGGGGCAGTCTCTTTTATAACAATAAGATTTCCTCACTAGATGGACACACTTTCTCTTTCCGCTTTCCTCCCGTTCCAGAGCTGTCCTTCAGCAGCTTTTGGCTGCGCTTCTGTCGCCGGCAAGAAGAGATTCTCTTGGATCAATCAGGGACTTTGCAATGTCCCTGAGATCAGCAAGACGTACTCTTCCCTATCACCATCTCTTCGGGACGGTTTAGGTCCAAAAGGACCATCCAGTAGCAAAAGTATCGATTGCGATCTCGGAGCTCCAAGATCGCACGTCAGGTTGTTGCGACATCAGCTCCTGTTCCACACAGGTAATCGTTGACTTATGACCACTGTTGGGACCAGAATTTACGTTACTCGGCAAAACAGTTGCTCAATTCTATGTCCTTTTCTGCCACACTAGTGAATTAGTTTGGATGTTAAGTGAATCACATGTCAAACAAACCCAGCTTCTTCTGTTGACTTTGCTCGTCAGAAGCCGCTTGGGGAAGGTCGCAAATGATCCTGGGATGCTTCAACCATTGTAAATGCTTTGTTGCCAATTGCCCAAATTTCAATCACCCGACTGCAAGAATGCAGGAACTGGTTACAAAAGGTGATCACATGACGGCCCATTAATTGTAAGCCTCCCTGAGTCCCCTCAGGGAAAAGGGCGGCCTATAAATGTCAAATAAATGACTAAATGACCTCAGGTCATGTCATAATGCATGCCAGTTGCCAAACATCTGAATTTTAATAACGTGACCATGGGAACACTGCAATAGTCATAAGTGTGAAAAACTGTCATAAGTCACTTTTTGTCAATGTCATTGTAACTTGGAACAGTCACTAAATGAATGGTGTGTAAGTTGAGGACTGCCTATGTAGAAGGTTCAATGTAAGTACAAGTTAGGAGTATACAAAGTCACTTCTTCATGATGACGTATCGGGTGAGTTGCCATTGGCTGGGGTCTCTGACATGCTAAGCCAAGCCAAGCAAATAGTCAACATAGTGTATAATGTGTGAACTCAGTCATCTAAACAGCTAACATACTACACGTGTGGATATCATTCAAGGCTGAATCAAGGTCCAGGGTATAATTTATGCTAGAAAGGAATCAATGACCCAAATGCAATAAGAGAAAGCCTCAATTTTACCTTATCCAGGCCATGATGTTCAGACTTCGATTGGGTCAGTGGAGGAAGCAATGCAGGTAGTCCTTGACTTACAATCATTCACTTAGTGACCGTTCAAAGTTACAACGGCACTGAAAAAAGGGGCTTATGCCCGTTTTTCACACTTGTGACTATTGCTGCATCCCCCATGGTCACATGTTTAAAATTCAGAGACTTGGCAACGGGCATGCATTTATGACGGTGTCCCGGGGTCATGTGATCACCTTTTGCAACCTTTTGACAAGCGAAGTCAAGGGGGAAGCCCGATTCACTTAACAAGCCTGTTACTAACTTAACAACCACGGTCATTCACTTAATAATTGTGGCAAAAGAGTTTGTAAAATGGGGCAAAACTCATTTAGCAAATATTTCACCTAGCAACAGAAATTTGGGGCCCCATTGTTGTAGATCGAAAACTACCTGTATATATACGCAGATATATATATATGATTGTTCTCAAACTTAGCCCCATAAACTAGTACTAATTGCTCTTGGGGATCAGTCCTATAAAAAATTTAAGAATGATGAATACTAGATGTTAACTGTATTCTGTCCTATGCACTGGTTTCAAAAGTGAAAACTGTCTGTCCTTAACCAAAGAAGAGGGAAACAAAATAAGGCACCGCCCATTTCCACCATCTTAAATTACAGCACAACGAGCAATTCTGGAGGGAGGAGCAGGAAGAGAAGGAGAGAAAAAAAAAGTCCCATTAGCTTGCTTCAAATGAATAGCAGAGGAAAGCTGTGCTCCCACTGCCTGCCAAGTGCTTCTTCTGAGTCTTATCTTTGAATGCTGCACCACTGCAGAACGTAGCGTGCCTAAATCAATTCAGGGGGGAAAAAACAGATGCAAGAGGCAAGGACTCCCTCCTGGGGAGAGAGCAGACGGGCTTGGTGGATTAAGATGGTGAGCAGGGACTTTGGCATTTCCTCCAATGGAGGAAGCCGGTGCTGCAACGACTTACCTGCTACCATCAGCGTGAAGTCGAACCCCTTCTTCACGGTCTTTCTGTGGACCTGAGTGGGCAACGTAGCAAAGCCAACGTAGTCTTTATCCTGGAGGCCAGATAAAGAAAGGTCATCTCAAGCCTTCCTGCTCTGAGGAAAGACGACAAAGGTTTTTTTTTTTTGCGGGGGATATTTCCTGGGTTCTCTTACCATAATGGATCGCCTGCTGAAGCGGTGAGACACGGCAGAAATGTCTGCTTGTGTGCGTACCTTCGTGCCTCTGCCCGCCACTTCCTGTGGTGGTGAAACAGGAAGCCCATTTTGCATCTACATCAAGCCCTCCACATCTCCTGTTGTTTGCCTGGCTTTCATTTCCTCCCGTTTCTACCTGCGGGTTGCCTTGCACTGAAACTGAAAATACACTCCCAAAATAGTATCTGCTTCTTTTCTTTGTCTTGCTTGTGCCTAAGGACCATTCACCTTCGATAATTTACCGCAGGGGTGTCCAAACTTGGGAACTTTATGACTTGTGGGCTTCAACTCCCAGAATTCCCCAGCCAGACATGCTTAAGTCCACAAGTCTTAAAGTTCCCAAGAACTTAAAGTTCTTCGCTTACAACCATAACTGAGCACAGAATTACAGCTGTATGCCATGCTGGTTGTTAAGCGGGTCACCACACAACCACATCCAATTTTATGGTGGTGCTGGTGGGGTTAATTGATACCGTGATCGTTAAGCTCAAACACCATGATGGTTAAGTTTACAGCACAGTCGTTAAGTGAATCCATTTTAGCCAATGGGCATTTTTTTTGCCATAAGCCGAAAGTAAAGACTACAAATTTTCGGTTCTATGACTTAAAAAGTCGCTGCAGAAGGTCGTAAATGGAGGTGGGTTGCCAAGCAACCAAAATGCAGTCACATGACCCAGGAGGAGGGGCGATGGCCATTGCAACTTGGAAATTGGGTCATAAATAGCTCTGGGGAGGTTGCAACTTTGCAACCTCCCCTTTGCAACTTCGAATGGTTATTAAATGGCTGGCCATAAATTGAGTACTACCTGTACTCACCCGCATCCCTTTTTCTGCAGTGAGAAAAAGGCCCTGTGGATATTTGGCAGATGTTTTAAAAGCTATTTTTGGGAGAACCAGAGAAAGGCAGGGAAAACAAAATATAAACAAAACCACAAATGGATGTCAGGTTGAGACGGCTGCAGACGGGCTTCAAATGTGCTCTGTTAGAAATAGTTTTTCATGTTCTCAAACACTGAAGTGATTTGCTGCTTCTACTTCCAAAAGGGTCAATATAAAAAGATTCCAAATCCCCAACGTTCCAAAAGCTCTTATTTTTAAAAAAAATTAAATGCCGATTCCTCCTCCTTTCATTTGAACCAGTTAGAACCGTGTGAAGCGGTTCTCAAACATCTAAATTTTGATGACACGGCCATGGGGAAGCTGCAACGATCATGTGTGAAAAACACAAGTCACTTTTTTCAGTGCCGTTGTAACTTCTAAAGGGGTCAGTATAAAGGCATTCCAAATCCTCAAAGTTCCAAAGCTCTTATTTTAAAAAAAATTAAACACCGATTCCTCCTTTTTTTCCCTTCTTTTTCTTTTGCAACTCCCCCCCCCCCCGCCAAGAATCCAGTATACGAAAAGCGGGTTATAAACCAGAGCGCATCCTCACGTTTATCCCTCAGCATTCGGGGGGAGATGTGCGTGTGCGCATGTGTGCATTTGGCTTATTTAGCACCCCACCAACTTTTCAAGCCTCCGATCTGTCATGTTGGACTAGAAGACCTCCAAGGTCCCTTCCAACTCTTCTGTTATTCTGTGTTTTCCATGCTATGCCGTGCTTCAAAATGTGGATTCCAACTCACCAGGTCTGGTGTCTGTCTCTTGCACTTGTCCTTAGTTTATGTGTAGTCTCGACTTACAACAGTTCATTTAGTGACCGTTCAAAGTTATGATTAGTATTTAGTTGCAGTGTCCTGGGGTCATGTGATCTCTTTTTGCGACCTTCTGACGAGCAAAGCAAAGCAGATCCACTTAACAACCACGTGTTACCAACTTAACAAATGCAATGAATCACTTAACAACTGTGGCAAGAAAGGTCATAAAATGGGGTAAAATTAACTTAACCACTGTTTCACTTAGCAACAGAAATTTTGGGTTCAATTTTGATTTACAATCAATTTTGATTATAAATCGAGGACTGCGTGTATTGGATTCCTGGTCTTGACCCAGGTCAAACCTTAATTCTGGGGCCATTGCTGACTTTAGCATTAGGTAAAACAAACTTTTTGCTTTAAAAAGGTCTTGGCTGAGTTTGCATATTTCTGGACGGCAGCCAGCTTGCTGTCTTGTTTGGCTGCCTGCAGTGCTAATCCTTGAATTTTGGTTCAGAAGTAGAAATTAATACCTTCTCACATATTTCAAGTCAAGACTATGGTTTTCCCAGTTGCAATGTTTGGCTGTGAAAGTTGGACCATAAGAAAGGCTGAGAGCCAAAGAATTGAGGCCTTTGAACTATGGTGCTGGAGAAGACTCCTGCGAGTCCCTTGGACTGCAAGGCTATCAAACTGGTCAGTCCTAGAGGAGATCAGCCCTGACTGCTCTTTAGAAGGCCAGATCCTGAAGATGAAACTCAAATACTTTGCTACCTGATGAGAAGGAAGGACTCACTGGAGAAGAGCCTAATGCTGGGAAAGATGGAGGGCAAAAGCAGAAGGGGACGACAGAGAATGAGGTGGCTGGATGGAGTCACTGAAGCAGTAGGTGTGAGCTTAAATGAACTCCGGGCGATGTTCGAGGACAGGAAGGCCTGGAGGAACGTTGTCCCTGGTGTCGCGATGGGTCAGACATGACTTCACAACTAACAACAACAATAACACATATTTCCATGAGCAAACAACTCTTGGCAAGCTCTGACATAGCTCATCTCTGAAGAGGGCAGTGTTGTCCTTGTGGGATTGTCCAAGCCAAAAATGGGTCTGCCAGGGCCACATGGGTTATCCAATTCTGCTTTAGAGGGGGAAAAACCCCTAAATCATTAAAACAAAGGGAACCTTTGACTCACAATTCTTGTGTGTCCCCAAGCCTTGATGAGGTTTCTGAAACATTCCTTGGTCATTTGCCAGCTAAAAAATTAATTATTGTGCTATTTGGAGCCAACAAAAAGAAGCGAAGTGGCTGAGAACCAGTTTAGTAGTTCAGGCTCTAGGCTAAAATCCAGGAGATGATGAGTTCTACTTCTAGTACTGTCTTAGGCTGGGTGACTTTGGAGTAATCACTGTCCCTCCGCCCAACCCATCTTGCTGAGTTGTTGTGGAGGAAATAGATGGGGGAAGAAGCATGCTTGCTTCCTCGAGTTACTCATAAAGTAAAAAAAGGTGTGATAAAAAAAGAACCTCATAAATGTTTATACTTATACCTGTTATCTTGTACACATTTGGCAAACTAAATAAAATAAATAAAATTTGTACCTTTTAAAATCTCCTCAGAGCCTCTCAAAGCAAACATAGGGGAAGGTGGGGGGAGGAATCAGATTTTTAAAAAATTGTCTGCCTGACAAACTTTCTAGGGTTCTTCAAAGCTACAAAATAGGAAAAGTGTGATTCATGACCCAAGCATATTGCTGGTTCTTGCATCATGAGTTGCCATGGATGAATAGGTAGCAATATAAATTCAATAAACAAACACACAAACAAACAAATAAATAAATTATATCACTTTAAAGATGTGTGGTGCTTTTCAATGAAATCCCCTGGTGTCTCTCAGGCAGCTTTTATTAAATGGCATGGCATGGCATGGCATGGCATGGCATGGCATGGCATGGCATGGCATGGCATAGAATAGAATAGAATAGAATAGAATAGAATAGAATAGAATAGAATAGAATAGAATAGAATAGAATAGAATTATTTATTGGCCAAGTGTGATTGGACACACAAGAAATTTGTTTTTGGTGCATAAGCTCTCAAGTGTACATTAAAAATACATTCATCAAGAATCATAAGATATAACACTTAGGGATAGTCATAGGTTATTAATAAGCAATTCAAATTATACTAGGAAACAAATAAAAATATAAATGTTAAAGATACAAGCAGCATGGTTATAGTCATAAGTGGAAGAATAGAGAAGAATAATAGTAATACAGTCTTAGAAGGTAATATGACAATGTTGTGGGAATTAGTTGTTTAGCAGAGTGATGGCATTCCGGTAAAACCTGTCCTTGTGTCTAGTTGTTCTGCTGTGCAATGCCCTATAATGTCGTTTTAGAGTAGAAGTTGAAAAAATTTATGTCCAGGATGTGAGGGGTCTGTAGATATTTTCACAACTGATCAGATGCTAGAGGTGCAGCATCTCACCAACTTTCTGAGGGTTGCTCAGGAACCCTTATATTTAAGTTTATTTATATTTAAGTTGGTGATGTCAGATGTCAATCCGGTAGAAGCTTTCTCTCCTCCTCTTTTCACTCCTCCCTCCCCTTCAGATCTTGCTGTGCAGAAGATTACTTGATGTCGAAATTCACCCTCACTTCTTCCTATTTCTGTTTTGGGAGTTGAGCCTCTGTGGCTTCTGGGGGAGGAGGAGAAGGTGCTATCAAATTAGTGACCTGGTGGTGCACGGTCCTGGCCATGCACTTTGGAAAGTGATCTCTTGCACCTGTTTTTCACCACTTCAGCATGGCTGGTTTAGTATTTCCGCGCGGTTTGTTCACCCTGATGCTCGGACTGAGTCTGCGAGGTAAGCTTGTTTTGTGGGCAAGGGAGGGAGGTCTGTGAAAATCCCACCAACGGTTGGGTCCTCTCTGCTGTTTCCTTTCTTTTAAAGACTGGGTGATGGGGGAATGGCGGAGAGGGATGGAGGTGAAAAACAAGTCATAAATGAGGTTGCCAAGGTTGACTTTAGGGCTGAGGATGGTGATTGAGCACTCAGCCAGAAAGACTCAAGGCGGAGCTGTTATTTAGCAAATCTTGCATGCAAATTTCTCAGATTTGATTCTGAGCACTTCCCGATAATAGGGTGGTATTTCATCATTCGAACACAGACCATCCGTTAAAGGATGGTTAAAATGCTAAACCTGCGTATCCATGGCTTTTTATAGATTATTCTACCCATTGCTATAATCTTCTGTGTCTTCAGGAGTCATGGCTCCTTTCTGGTTAAGCAGGCTTTCACTTTCCGAAAACTTCAAGAAGGAAAGAAAAGTTGAAAAATTGGCCAGAGTTGCTTCTAAAGGAACCATTCGCCTGCTCTAATTTTGAACCAGGATGAACGATTTTTCACTACAAAAGCAGGGTTTGTTGTCGCTGAAAATGTGAAAATTGGCAAATCATGCGCACACAACTCGCAACCACAGGAAGTGCCAGCTGACCGGCACAAGATCCCATTGCAAAATGCAGTTAACTATACTTTGCTGGATGGTTTGAGAAATGTTTGCTGGGTCTCTTGATCATGTTAAACCTGATAAGTGTAATGTATATACTGTATATATATACTATATATAATGTCGTCCTTGTAGCTATTTCCTTGCCAATTCATTAGTTCCATGTACAGTAGCTACGCTAATTTTCCTTCAGATATTTTTATTTGACATTTTCCAAACATTAAAATCACAATTACATTTTACAGCTTTACGTTATCGGTATTTCTTTTTTCTGATTTCGGGTTTTCCATTTTCCATTCTATTATCTTATACAATATTTTTCTTTGTTTTATATTTTCTCATTTTTACAATATATACATCTATATACAATATTTCCATCTTTATTGCTTTCTAAGTCTATGCCATCTCTTTTGATTGTATTTGCTATGTGTTCTTTATGCATTGATTTTACATCTCTTTTTGAGCCAGTTATACCACCTATTCCATGTAGTATTCTGTTTCCTCTCTATCTCTTAGTTCCATTGTTAGTTTGTCCATTTCCAAGTATTCTAGCACCTTTTTTTTAATAATTTCTGCATTTGAGGGAATGTTTTTTTGTTTCCAACTTTGGACAAATGAGATTCCGGCAGCAGTAATTATATGAAGCAATATATATCTATATCTATATCTATATCTATATCTATCTATATCTATATCTATATCTATATCTATATCTATATCTATATCTATATCTATATCTATATCTATATCTATATCTATATCTATATCTATATCTATATCTATATCTATATCTATATCTAATCTATATCTATATCTATATCTATATCTATACCTATACCTATACCTATACCTATACCTATACCTATACCTATACCTATACCTATATCTATTATATGAAGCAATAGGATATATATATATATATATATATATATATATATATTATATTATATTATATGAAGCATTATATAGATATAGATATAGATATAGATATAGAGATAGAGATAGAGATAGAGATAGAGATAGAGATAGAGATAGAGATAGAGATAGAGATAGAGATATAGATATAGATATAGATATAGATATAGATATAGGATATAGGATATAGGATATAGGATATAGGATATAGATATAGGATATATATATTGTTGTATTTGTGCTGATAAATAAATAAAGGGAGACTAGTATAGATCTATTTCAAGCTATTTAGCTCTCATCAGCTAGCCATACCCTTACTGGGATTTGAACCTAATATATATATCTCTCCAATATATATATCCAATATATAATGCTTCATATAATTACTGCTGCCGGAATCTCATTTGTCCAAAGTTGGAAACAAAAAAACAAAAAAACATTCCATATATTCCAAAACAAAATCATATATATATGATTTGATAACCTCAGAAAACATGCATGCATACATATACATATACATATACATATACATATACATATACATATACATATACATATACATATACATATACATATACATATACATATACATATACATATACATATACATATACATATACATATACATATACATATACATATACATATACATATACATATACATATACATATACATATACATATACATATACATATACATATACATATACATATATATATATATATATATATATATATATATATGATTCCTAGAAGAAACAGCTCAGGGTTCATGTCATTTTTTTGTTCTTTTATTTCTTCTAATCATTTTTGAATTTTTATCCAGAATTCCTTGGCTTTCGGACACGTCCACCACATATGATGGTTATTTATTTTAATTATATACATTTTAATGTATTTGTATTGGCCATTTATTATTTTACAAATACCTTATGAAAAACATATCCACTTTCCTCCTCCTACAATAACCCTGTGAGGTGGGTTGAGCTGAGAGAGAGTGACTGTCCCAAGATCATCCAGCTGGCTTTCATGCCTAAGACAAGACTTGAACTCACAGCTTCCCGATTTCTAGCCTGATGCCTTAACCATTAGATCAGACTGGCTCTCTGTGCTAAATTTATAACCTGTCTTTTTCCCCCAGGAACTCAATCTGACTCCCTAGGAATCTCCTATCATTGTTCCCCACAATAACAACACCCCTGCGAGATTGTTTAATTTTTATCTTCTTTTACCCTGCAAACTGTCGGCTTGAAATGTCTTGAAATGTCTTGTTATCAAAATTTATTTCAAACATTATGTTAGGCCACCATATTAAACCAGCCAGTATTTTAAAAATAGGGATATTTCTGAGATTCCAGCACCTTCTGCCACAGTTCTCCCAGAAACAATTCCTGTCAAAGAGAACAAAATGGCATGTTTTGTTATTCCACTTTGGTGTTGTGTAGGCTTTAATCTCTCACACTTAACATTTGCATCTTGTTGTAAAGTACTCAGAGTGGAAAGGTTGTTCCGAATGTCGCATCAACATTTACCACTGCTGAGTCAATGCAGAGAACAAAACATATAGCTGGTCCTCAACTTATGACCAGTCACTTAGCAACCATTCAAGGTTACAATGGAAACTCTCCCCCCCCCCCCACAAAGGTAATGGCTATCTCCCCATTTTGGATGCTTGCAATCAGGCCACATTTATGGTCGTTTGCAGCAACCTGCAGTCACATGACTATGATTTACAATGTTTTGCTGAAATCTGGAATTTATTTTCAGGTTTTGACAAAGTACCTCATAGGTTCGCTTAATGACCAATTAACAACTGCTGAGAAAAAAGATCATAAAATCAGGTTGGTCATGTGGTAACCCACTTTATGACTTATGTCACGACTTATAACCACAATGGGCGAGTTCCATTTGGGTCATAAGTTGAGGACTACTCATAGATGCTTTGATTCCATTAAAAAAAAAAAATCTTCAGTCTCAATAGAAGTTGACAAAATATCTCTGATTGCAAATTCCGCGAAAGAGAAATGAGTAGAACAAAGACAGTTTGAGGATTTAACTTTCAGAGTTCGTTGTAACTCTGACCTCTTACAGAAACCATAACAACCGCCACATCTTCCAGCTTTTCCAAAAAGCAGAGTTGTCATACTATCTTCAATAGGAGGGGTGGGCAGGCAACTATGGCAACAAGTGGGCTTCAATTCCCAGAATTCCCAAGCTAGGCATGCTGACTCAGGAATTCTGGGAGTTGAAGTCCACATGTCATAAAGTTGCCATAGTGCCTAACTCACCCCTGTTCTATGTTACCATCAGATACTTCATTCATTCTAGAAAATAACGGTCACCGCTGCAGAAACATTTTCAGTAGGGTCTGTTGCTAAGTACACAATTAAATTTTATTTATTTATTTATTTATTTATTAAACTTTTATGCCAGCCATCTCTCCTAGGTGAAATTCATTCATAAAAGAAAGTTGATGTCAAAAGTACTGCCTGGAATAACTAAGTAATTTTTATTTTTAATAATTTTTGTACTAGCAGCATTGTAGGCTGCTTAGTTGAGTTGGGCTGCTGATATACTTCTGGCATCAGATCTATCACCATTTTCTGGTTTGTGGTCAGTAACTATGTGATCTTATTTTGGATTTCTTATTAAGAATTGTAGTGTGAGTAGGGTTTTTGAAATGCTCCTTGGGTGTAGCATCAAACTCAGCTATCAACTCCCCAGTTTGAAGGATACTTCTATAGTTTGGCACGCAATGCTCATCTGAAGTGCCATCAGAGGTGGGTTGTTCCCGGTTCGGCCTGGATCGGGGGAACCAGTAGTAGCGGCAGAAGGAAGCTCCGCCCACCTGCCCAGACGCTTTGCACATGCAGTAATGTAGAAAAAAAATTGTAGTAAAAATAATGGAAACCCATCACTGAGTGCCATGCAATGTCAACCATTCTCACAATGGCAACTGTTTTGTTTTTTCCAGAGCATTTTGCTTTTAAAAAGGCGTAATATGTCCTTGAGACCAATCATCTAGATATCTTTAGAGGTTTTCTGCATTACAGTATGACCTTAAGCTGTTTATGGCTTAACTGGTTGGAATTTAACTTAAGAAATCATTTTCCAGATTTCATTTCCTTCCTCTGGTTTGGCCACAGTGGTGGATTCTCTTGATTCACCCATCTACCCATCTCACCTGTACACCAACTGAGTTACTTTCTGTGTGTCAGTCTTTGAGGGATGTGTGCAATGGTGAAATTCAATTTTTTAAATTAATGGTTCTGTGGGCGTAGCTTGGTGGGCGTGACATGGTTTGGTGGGCGTGGCTTGGTGGGTATGGCAGGGGAAGGATACTGCAAAATCTCCATTCCCAGCCCAATCTGGGACCAGCCAGAGGTGGCATTTGCTGGTTCTCCGAACTACTCAAGATTTCCGCTACCAGTTCTCCAGAACCTGCTGAATTTTATCCCTGGATATGTGGTTTCCAATGATAGATATTTTGTGATTAGTGGTATGTCCAGTGGCAGAAGGGTGAGAGGAAGGAATGGATGTATGGATGGAAGGAGGGAGGGAGGGAGGGAAGGAAGGAAGGAAAGAGAAGGAGGAGGAAACCAACTTTTAACTTCTCAGGTGAATTTATTTTTTAAAAATGTCATCCATAGACAGAATGAAGAAAACAGCCCAGGTTCACTCAAAAGGGGAGATTCAGTCTAAGACAAAATATCCAGAGAGGTCAGGTACCAGTGACCCAAGAATGGAAAGAGCATAGATTGGCCAGTTGGAGTGGAAACATTTGTCTATATAGGTACTCAATTTACAACCACAATTAAGCTCAAAATTTATGTTGCTGAGAAATTTATTAAGTGAGTTTTGCCCCAATTTACAATTTTTCTTGCTACAGTTGTTAAATGAATCACTGCAGTGGTTAAGTTAGCAACACAGTTATTAAGTGAATCTGGTTTCCCCATTGACTTTGCTTGTCAGAAGGTCGCAAAAGGGGATCCCACAATCCTGGGACATTGTAACTGTAATAAATGCGAGTCAGCTGTCAAGCATCCAAATGTAACTCATGTGACCATTGAGATGCTGTGATGATCATAAATGTGAAAAATGGTCATAAGTCACTTTTTTCAGTGCCATTGTAACTGAAAAGTCATTAAGTGATCTGTTGTAAGTCAAGCAATACTTGTAATGAAGATAAGCTCAACTCATAAATTGGACCATGTTGTGGACTGAAGTTGGTTTTTTTTGGGGGGGGGTTTACTGTGAAGGGCAGATATCACACATTCCTGCTCTCAAGATATATTAGCAACTTTTCTTCTAATGGATGGTTGATGGTTGTGAAGATCAGCTGTACAGTTTTTTCAAGCATTTGCTTAAGCAAATCCATTGGCGATGCAGAGATGGATACAGTCGTGGTGTCTGATAAACTGGAAGGTTAGGCGCTTCACCCAGTTTAAGAAAATTGGGAGTCCAGTGTAACACCAGGCCTTCTAGATCAGGAGTGTCAAACTTGATTTCATTAAGGGCCTCATCAGGGTTGCATTTGATCTCGTGTGTGTGTGTAAGGGATGTGGCCAGCTCAACATCATTTGTGTCAGGGGTACTTGTGGTGGCCAAGTGCTAAGGCAGGATATCCCTCAGACCCTCCATCTCTCTCACTATAATCTCCTTCCTTCCTTCCTTCCTTCCTTCCTTCCTTCCTTCCTTCCTTCCTTCCTTCCTTCCTTCCTTCCTTCCCTCCCTCCCTCCCTCCCTCCCTCCCTCCTTCCTTCCTATTCTTCTTTTTCCTTCTCCTTTCTTCTTCCCCTTCTTCCTTATTTTTCCTTCCTTGCTGTCCCCCCATCTTTCCTTATTTTTCTTTCCGCTTTCCCTTTCCCCTTTTCTGTCCTTTCTTGGATGCTCAAATGCAAAAGGGGAAACATTTCTCCTTTTGTTTGTTTTGCTTTTAGTTTATTTTGCTAGCCTTCTGCCATATAAAATGGAGCCTGGCCCCCCGGACCCCATTTTTGCTGGCAGTGGCACCGCAGGCCAGTCCATCACTGTTTCTAAGGTGACCAAGCGGGACAGATCTAAGCACCTTGCGGGCTGGATATGGCCCACGGGCCTTGAATTTGACACCGTTGTCCTAGATAATATAGAACCTCCCAGGATACAGGTTTTTAATATGCTCATCACAAGAAGTAGGGAACCCATTAAACAATAAATTGATAGATGATGGAATATAAGACACAAGTCCCATTTGTAATAAAAAATCCCCACATTCAGTTTCTTTTTTCTCTGCTAGGATGGTGATATAATAAGATGATAGCCTCACACTTTGGGACAGGAAAGGCAGTTAACACCTGCACATTGATTTTAATTTTAATTACTTGATTCAGTAAATAGTGTACACAAAAAGAGAAAGAACTAAATAAAGAGTAGAAGGTCATAGGACAAAATCAATCAATCAATCAATAGAATGTTTCCATGTATTCTGAGAGTCGACAAAACATTCAATTAACAGCATAAAAATAGCCTGATTTGACAAAAGTACGATTCTTGCTCCTTAGAATCTTATTCTAAGATTTTCACATTCATAACTCAATTATTAAATTTTCAAGAAATTTCCAACATTGAGCAATGATTGGTTTTGTTACTAAAAGTAAATAGATGATCATCTTTAAGGGAATTGTTGAATCATACAAATGCTAGCTCTGGGGAGCATTCAGTTCTTTGTTTTGATATTATCTTCATCAGAAAGTTAACTATATACAGCTCTAAATTAACCCTTTAAGTGGTTTTCATGGATATCTGGCAAAGGTTAAAATTCTGTATTCAAAAATGGAAAATTCTGTATTCAAAATGGAAAACCATCAAGTTATTGGATAGGAAGGTCATCAGGCATCCAAACACTGCTTAAACCAAACCTCCCCATTAGAGAAAATAGGTTTGGTTGATACAGACTTGTCCACTTGAAGAGAATTGAAGCTGATGAAATCATCGTTTCATCTATGTTATTCCATTCTTCACACACATAGATCCAAAACTGATGAAGATCTCAATTGCAACAGTACTACACTACATACTATGCCCAGCAGAACACGCAAACACTCAAATATGTGGACTTTGGGACCTTACTGTATTCCCCTTCATCAATTTGAAGTTCCATTTTGATGGACAAATATACAAATTCATTGAAGGAACACCCAAAAGATCACCCATCTCAAGATTTATAACAGAAACAATAAAGCAATTCCTGAAAAATATAGTCCTCCCACAGATACAATCTGTATGGTTCTATTATACGGAGGACACATTCATCATTATCAAAAGGGACCACTTAGATTTACAAACATGTATAATTCCATGTAATCAGAATGATAAGAAAAGAAGAAAACAGCAGCAGTGTGAGTCTTCCTGCACACATTCATCAGCAAGAAAAACAATGGCAAAAACTATAAACGTAAGTGTAGTATAAAACAACCCCAACAATTAAGTACTCAACTGTCACGGGGCCAAAATTATACATAACTATCTGTGTCAGAACTCTTTATGGTCAAGCAAAAATGCACCGCAATAACCCAAAACTCCAAAAAAGGAGAAATAAAAAAGGAGAAATATAGCATGCTCCAAACTATAGATATCCACACTGCTTCCTCAAAAAGTGTCTTTCCATGCATCCATTACAAAATCCGGCCAGTTTATGAATAGAATAACCCCCTCCCCTTTCTTGTTGGGTCACTTGGTAGCCACTTTTCATGTCCACATCAAGGAGAGGGATCGAATGTCCCGTAACCATGTGAGCCACCACGCTCCTGCAGAATAACTTCATCTTATATGAAAAATATCTCTGAAGCTTCTAACATAATAGCTAATTATGTTGATTTTATAAACCAACAAAATCTCTCCAGAGCATCCTGCACAAAAACAAAGGAATTATCTACAGTGTAAAGTTCAAGGATTAGAAGACCACCTCAACTCTGTTATTCTATTCTATTCTATTTTATTCTATTCTATTCTAACTTATTTTTCTAAAGCATCTAAAAGCAAGACAAGAAACAATAGATGGAAACTAATCAAGGATTGAACCAACCTAGAACTAAGAGGAATTTCTTAAGAGTGAGAACAATTAACTAGTGGAGGAGGTCAACCTTTTTCCAAAGTACCTGAAGAGCAGACAAGGAATAATGGATGGAAACTGATCAAGGAGAGATTCAACCTAAAAGTAAAGAGAAATTTTCTGACAGTGAGGCCAATCAACTAATGGAACAGCTTGCCATCAGAAGTGGTTCATCACTGGAGGTTTTTAAGAAGAGACTGAATAACCACCTATCTGATATGGTTTAAGGTTTCCTGTTTGAGCTGAGGATTGGACTAGAAGACCTACAAGGTCCCTTCCAGCTCTATTCTGATTGATTGATTGATTGATTGATTGGGGGGGGACAGGAAGAAAATGGAGAGAATTCATCCCCGAGGAGACCTAATAAAATAACACATTTCATAACACATTGACAAGTTCAATCAACATTTCAATTAGGAAACTTTAGACCTCTTTGATCAAGCCTGGTCCATAAATGCAAGAGAATTCCAATGGGCATGGCATTTTAACCATGAACAGATCCACTGAGATAAGATCCATAAACCACTCACAAATGGAAGCAACCAAAGATCAGAAAAACAAGGCCTAAACACATCCTTCCTCACCTTACATCTTAACCAACTCCCTGTGAAGCAGTACTAGCTAAACAAAAACAATAAAGAAGAGATAGCCACTTAAAGACCAATCAATAAAGAAACAAATAAAGTTGATAAGACAAGTTACCATAGGGAAACAGCCAACAAGCTCATTTCTCCCTGCTCTGATGATGTTACCTAGTGTGGTAATGAAAGGTGCACATGAAGAGAAGCAAGTTCAGAAAATCTTGTCACCATTCACATCCTCATTGGGGTCAGAAGCTTATGGTGATTGTCCTGAGATATCTAGAAAGTTCTTTCCTGTTTCTTCTTGGAATCCAGAGAGGCACTTTCTTCTTTCATTCAGAATTCTTGCTTTGGGCCAGTTGATGGCATCCAATGCTTGTTTCTGCTAGAGGAACCACACTACCATACCCGAAGCTACCAGATTTGGGTTGGTGTAGGTGAGACTGGTGGGTGGAGAGCCAGTTTTTAAGAGCTAAGTGCTTCTTCTTACTGTCAGTCCTTGGATTTTGAGGTAGACCAGGTCTGAAATAGATGCCAGAAAGATTCCAGGAATGTGTTTTTGTTTTGAAGGCCAGAATAACAGAATTGTAAAAGCCTGATCCTCTTATATCAAACAAAATCAAGATGGAATTATTCTGACCCTTTTAGGCCTTTCTCAGGACTGATTTGCTGTTCCTCCTTCAACAGTTCATCCATTTTCAACAGTTATCTCCAAATTTCTTTATATTCAGCAGTTGATGGCCTGTCCTCAGGTGGATTCCAAACTTGGACAACAAAAATTGGGATGGCCATTTGATATCTGCAAAGACATCTTTGCTGGCATCTGGTGGTTGGTAAAAAAATTTCCAGTCCACAGCTAATAAAATAGTTCTCAACTTATGACCATAATTGGAACCAGACTTTTTGTTACTAAACAAGTAACTCCAGCCTATCCTGGAAGAAGAACAAGGGCTTGAGGAAAACAATGGCTTTAAGAGTGGGTTCCAGAATTGCCTCCCACAATGGCCCATTGTTTCTCCTCAGTTGTGTCCATTTATGCTTCTTCTGGCATGGGCAAAAATAGTGATGGCGAACCTATGGCACACGGAGCCCTCTGAGGGCACATGAGCCGTTGCCTAGCTCAGTCCTACTGTGCGGGCGCCTCCCACTGGCCAGCTGATTTTCGGGTCTTGGCCACACATGCGGGAAAACGCATGCATGTGCAGGTGGCGGAGGGATTGCATGGGCATGCACAGGGCTGGGGGAAGCGCAAGTCAGATTGTGGCAGCAAGAATTCCTGTGTTGTCTTTACCACAAAGGCACCACTCAGAACCAGCATGTTTCTTTAAAAAAGTCCCCCAGCAGTTTCAGGGCCTGGCTTTCTTAGGAAAGGTGTTGATGTGCTTTACACGTCTCTCCCACACACATTCACAGTATCTCATATGTAGAATTTTCCCTCCATTCGCTGGAAGGATTTGCTAGCTGCTTGTCATCTTTGCAATCTACAGTGCTAAAATCTTGGGGGAGAGGTGATGACTTAGAGCAGCGTTTCTCAACATTGGCCACTTTCAGTAGAAAAGATGAACATATAATTGCTAAAATGTAGATATTTGTTAATATTTGAAATAGAAGAAGAAAAAGAATGCCAGATGGTTCAAATGAAACAAACAATGTGTTAAACAGTTATGATATTTATGTAGTTACTTACCAAGCACATCTAAATTATATTCTTGATGAATGTATTCTATTTTATTTTTCTTTATGTACACTGAGAGCTTATGGACCAAAGACAAATTCCTTGTGTGTCCAATCATACTTCACCAATAAAGAATTCTATCCTATCCTATCCTATCCTATCCTATCCTATCCTATCCTATCCTATCCTATCCTATCCTATCCTATCCTATCCTATCCTATCCTATCCTATAAAGAATTCTATTCTATTTACAATCTCCAAAGCATGTCACAACTTTTGAGCACCCCTAATATTTGGAAATTGAAAAACTTAACACACCCCAATTGATGAAGTGGGCTAAACTGTTATATTAATATTTTAATATTTTACAAAGCTTCTGAAAGCTTAACATTGCTAGAACTGAGTGTATGATGAAATAGGCTAAACTTTTAGCTCATCTTATCATACATTCAACTCTGGCAATGTTAAGATTTCAGAAGCTTTGTAAAATATACTTTGTAAGAAGCTTTGTAAGAACAGGAAACTTCATTTGTGAAGAGGTCCTGCTGATTATGTATTTTCAAATTGGTGTCAATTCTTACCAAACAAACAAATAACTTTCTCCAGGAAGATTTATCTTCAACATGTTTCTTCAGATCTTTCATAAATGTATCCATAATTGCTATTCATCTCCCTTGCTACTGCAGGTAGTCTTCCACTTACATCAGTTCATTTAATGACCATTCAAAGTTACAATGGCACTGAAAAAAATGACATGACCGTTTTTCACTTATTATTGTTGCAGCGTTCCTATGGTTACGTGATTAAAATTTGGATGCTTGGTAACTGGTTCATATTTATGACGATTGCACTGTCCGCGGTCCTGTGATCGCCTTTTGCAAATGTCTGACAAGCAAAATCAATGGGGAAGACAGATTCACTTAACAGCTGTGATACTAACTTGACAACTGGAGTGATTCACTTAGCAAATGTGGGAAGAAAGGTTGTAAAATGGGGAAAACTCACTTAACAAATGTCTCAGTTGAGTTTTGGGCTCAATTGTGGTTGAAAGTTGAGAACTACCTCTTTGTTCTCTTTTTCTCTGTTCTTCCACTTTCCCAGCATGATACACTTATTAAGGGAGTGAGGCCTTTATACCAGAGGTGTCAAACTCGCGGTCTGCAGGCCAGATGCGTCATGCACTGGCCACGCCCACACCCAGTTTAGCGAAGGAGAAAAAAGTCATGATACGTCACATGTTGATGTCATGACAATGTAAGTTTGACACCTCTGGTTTACACAACCATGGTCTCAAAACATGGTTCTGTAATGTGAGCCTGGCGGCCTGGCCATTGAGGTTCCAAGTGAAAACTCTTGAACTCCTGTATGGTTTTGTGATCCATTTGTTTACTTTCCAGGCTAACTGTGATATTTTCAGGCATTTCTTCCGAAATCAAAGTTATGATGTGATCCTACTGTTATATAAATATTGGAAATGTATGAATCATAACTTTATTCCTTCAACAAATTGAGTTAGGATGTCAAAGTACAGTAGTCTGAAGGAAGAAACCCAAATCATTATTTTAATGTTAAGAATCTTGCAAATCTGAAAGAAATTCTCCTTTTCCTCACCTTTAACTTTGCACAAAACAACACAGTTTTTTTTTTCCTGAGATGCTTCTCCTGTGGCCCGCCAGTGGCCAGCAGAGCTTGTGGAAGACTCAAACAGTGAGGCGGTTGGGAAGGAACATGGGCCAGTCCTGGAGTATGGAAAAGGCTCTGATGAATGCTCTGTGTTGGAGGCAGAGATGGAGCCAAGGACGTCTGACAGTTACCAGCTGCTTTCAGAGTCGGATATCAGGGGGGCAGAAAAACAGCTGGAGCCTATTCCCGATGTGCACATGTGCAGAGCTGCCAGGAGAAGGGAACAGCTAAGGAACATGGGCCGACAGGAGTAAAGACACAGGTGGACGGTGAATGGTCCCTCCCATAGTGAATAAAGGGGAGTGAAAAGGGAGGGGAATTTGCAGGAGACAGTTCAGTTCATTAGGGTGAAGATCTGTTCCTGACTTCTTGCCAAGTAATTGCTGCTACAGCATGGCATTTGGAAGATATCAGCCTGGCAGGTCTCCAGGCCTGTGAAAGCTCCGTAGTTATGAAATCTCATGAAAGACATTATCAAATCTGAACTTAAAAAAAAAAAAGCTGGTGGCCATTTATTGGTGGGTTATCAGGTAGGTTTTTGAAGCCCAAGTATAGTGTCTCTACCCAGAATAGGGGAAGTCACACTCCAGTTAGCAATTCCATGTAGTGTTGCATACATCACACATCAACACCCACGTGTAACTAACAGTTTCCTCTACTTTGTTTTCTTTTTACATAAGATGCCTAACTCCCCCCCCCACAGATTTACATCTAAAAGAGTGTGGGAACCATGCCTTAAACATTAAATGTTGTGAGAGGGGTGAGAAAAAACCCCAAGCTGCTTGCTTCCATATACCTTAAAAGCAAGCAGCTTTCATCTCAGCCAATCCCCCCCCACCCTAATATCCAGGCACTTAATACTTGATGATTAGACAGAAGTGAAACAATACTAATTATTTTATAGGCCCTACTTTCTACAGAGCTGTGCAACATGAAGATGTGGATGGAAGATGCTTGTATTGATTTTATATGCATTTTCCTGTAACATTTAACTCTTCATTTGGTAATTCAATTTATATATTACTTCTTCACATTTCTATACCACTCATCATAAGCAACTCTTATACTATATACAACTTTTCCATGGTTAAAAATGCTAATCAGCACTAGATAGTATTCACCCACTTAAAAATTACCTCTGCTGAAAACCAGGGGGAATTGTATTTTGTGTTGTTAGAAGTTCAGTGCGACCGTTATTGAGTATATGGACTGGGGCTTGTCAATTGTACATTCATTGTTAAGTTACTGCTAATCGAGCAAGCAAGTAAGCAAGCAATGTTTTACGTTGGAAACACCAGTCTTCATTGTTGATGATTACTAGTCTATTAGAAAAAGGTGAACAGAATAATAGAGTATGAAGGGACTTTGGAGGTCCTCTGGTCCAACTTCCTGCTGTATAGTGCTTAGATATTGATACTATAGAATCAGTTGGCTGGGTGACTTGGGCCAATCAAGAGGAGACTGAGAGTTCTAGTCATGCCTCAGGTATGAAAGCTGATTGGGTGACTTTGGGCCAATCAAGAGGAGACTGAGAGTTCTAGTCCTGCTTTAGGTATGAAAGCCAGCTGGCTGACTGGTTCAGTAACTCTCTCAGCCCAATCCACCTCATAGGATTGTTATTGTGGGGGGAAAAGGAGGAGGAAGGAATATTAGGTATATTTGTTGTCTCAAATTATTTATAAAATTAATAAAGGCAGTATATAAATAGTCTAAAGAAAAAACAGAGTTAGAGTTATTAATATAACAAGGCAAAGAAAAATATGGACAATTGGAAAGGAAGAAGGAGGAAGGGGAAAAAACCAGCAAAAATTAAAGTATTTAGTCTTACAGGTATATGTAACTACTATTTCCAGCATCAGGAAGACTGGATTTTCAATTATAATATTTTTCCAACAAAGCTTTTATTTTCAAGAATCTATGCTTACGATAATATAGAATCAAAGAATTAGGAAAGAAAGAACATGCGATATATATAGTCAAAGAACACCAAAGTTTCAGTCACTATAGTTGTGAAAAGAGTACAGAAAAGAAAAAAAAGACACCCAGAAAGCCAGACAATAATTGATTTTAAACCTATGCCTGCCAGATAGAAAAATGAGGACAAAAAGAAGCATTTGGTTCATTTTGCCAGAGGTCTGGTAACGTTAACCCTAATCAATCCAGTTGCAGCATTGTTGATCAGAGGACATTCCTGATCTATTTTGGTTGATCAATTTTCTTATTGTTTTTTCCCTCTATAATCTTACAATCATCACAATCCTCATCTATTTTGAATGCAATCTATGTGGGAGGCCCTACAGTATTCAACCAGTAGAAGGTTACAAGAGAAATTCTAAATCAGAGTTTTCCAACCTTGAAAAAATACATGGACTTCATCTCCCAGAATTCCGCAACGATGCTGCCTGGGGAATTCTGGGAGTTGAAGTTCACACCTCCTAAGGTTCCCAAGGTTGGAGAACCCTATTCTGAATGGAGAACTGCTAATCCTAAGAAACTGATTTCACTCATAAATTTCAAACTAGGAAGAACAAAAGGCAGGAGTATTTGGGTTTGAATGAGACAGGTTGATTCTGCAATAAAAGTCTTCCTAGGAAAGACCTTGGTGACATGCATGTCTTATTACAGCCATCTCTATCACTGGACCAAGATGGAGAGGAGATGCAGAGTTGGCAAAAGCTAACACATTATGGTTTCCCCCCCCCCCCAAATGCGGGCAAGCAATGGCACTTCCTCTACTTGCAGTTTCAGCAAAATAGCAGAGAAATAAAAGCAGTGTTGCAATGATTCTGCTTCTCAGCACAGGAATGTGATTTTGCAAGCCGCCCTGAATGACATATGTGTGAGGGTGGGCGGTTATATAAATCTGTTTAGTAAATAAAATGAAATAAATGAAAATACCACAATGCTGGGATGGAGAGTACAGGTAGATCATAATTGAGCTCTAAATGTATATTGCTAAGTGAGACATTTGTTAAGTGAGTTTTGCCCCATTTTACGACCTTTCTTGCCACCATTGTTAAGTGAATCATTACAGTTGATAAGTTAGTAACATGGCTGTTAAGTGAATCTGGCTTCCCCGTTGACTTCGCTTGTCAGAAGGTCACAAAAGCTGATCACGTGACTCTGGGACACTACAACTGTCATAAATAGGAACCAGTTGCCAAGCATCTTATCATGTGACCAAGAGGATGCAGCAATGGTCATAAGTGTGAAAAACGGTTATAAGTCACTTTTTCCTCCAGAATAATAGAGCTGGAAGGGACCTTGAAGTTCTTCTAGTCCAACCTCCTGCTCAAGCAGGAAACTGTTTCATTTCAGGCAGATGGTTGTCCAGTGTCTTTTTAAAAACCTCTAGAAATGGAGCATCCACAACTTCTGAAAGCAAGTCGTTCCTCTGATTAATTGTTCTAACTGTCAGGAAATTTCTCCTTAGTTCCAGATTGCTTCTCTCCTTGATTAGTTTCCACCCATTGCTTCTTGTCCTGCCCTCAGATGCTTTAGAGAATAGCTTGGCTCCCTGTTCTTTGTGGCAATCCCCGAGATATTGGAACTCTGCTGACATGTCTCCCCTAGTCCTTCTTTCTATTAAACTAGACATACCCAGTTCCTACAATGTTCTTTTTATGTTTCAGGCTTTAGTTGATAGAATTGTCCAATGGAGGAAAATTGAATTGAAGCTTATTAAAGGGAAGGGAAGGAAGGGAAGGGAAAGAAAAAGACATTGACAGAAAATTGGAAATTGAAAAGTACTAATGGAGAAAAAGATACTTGTTTGGGGTTATTTATTTTTGCATAACAGGATGCTTTGGCTGGCCCTTAAGCCGCAGACCGCTCAACATGCCTTGATGTTTATTAAAAGACCATGAAAAAGTTTCTTTCTGCATTATTTTCTGCTGATTAAGTTGGTAGCCAAAATAGAAGAGTCAACAGTAGCGTTTGCTGCTACTGTACATGAATTCCTGCATGTTCTTTGAACTGTTCGGTGGGGGAAAGAAACAAACAAATCATGGTGGGTTTTTCTAAAACCAGATGAAAAAGACCCCAATTTGGAAATTCCATTCATTTCCTCTATGGTGGCTGGGAAATTCTGGGAGTTGAAGTCCACACCTCTTAAAATTACCAAGGTTGAGAAATCCTGATCCAAAAATCTTCTTGCCACAAACTTTTGCTCCAGGCATGTCTTCCGTTTTATTAAACTATTTCACTTTCATTAACTCCCAGGACACGGCACTTTCGATCACACATCAGCATGGGAACGTATCCTTCCTCTTTTATTCTGCCTGATTTTAGTATGGAGAAGCCCAAGAAGTAGTAGTTACAGTAGTTGCTCTTTCAGCATCAAGGCAGAAAATGAGGCCCGTCATTTGATTAAAATATTTCCAGACTGTCTTTTCTGTGTACTTTTCTTAGGCCGAGACGTAACTGAGCTCATCAAAACTATTTTTTTTAAACTAAACCAAAATAAAATAGTTTATAAATGCAATTGTGTTGAGTAAGCTAATGGTACTGTTGGAAGAAAAATCCAGACCCAGCTCCAAGCCAAGAATAAAATGGAGACAGATTGGAAAGCAAGTTGATTTATTTATGAACAGAACCACCAACAGCATGTGATTCTGGGACACCTGACAAAATGGAGTTGAGAGTAGGGTGGGTTTTTATACCTTTTTGATTTCTAAGGGGTCATGTCGGGGTCATGGCTGGTTTTGTACGCAAAACGGGAAATGCAAATCCTAGGTGTTTGTCTGAGCTAATCTTTTCAACCTTTGACTTGTCCCTTATCTGAAGTTTCTGTCTGACCCAGTCTTTCTGAGAGAATTACGAAATCTGCATTTCTAAAAGCTGGTTGCCTCAGTTTCTGCTTGGGGCAGGGATACTGGTGTTGGGTTTTTTTTGCCTCTCTTAAAAATTTTCCCATTAGGGGAAATATTCTATCCTGCATTTTTAATATTCCCAAAAATATTTCATTTACTAGGAGAGTGGGTGGGATGCTGACTTTCTACAGTACCCTTTCAGTTAGGTTAATATCAGCAAGATGCTAAACCATGGTGTGAAGTGATCTGACTTGAGCAGGTAGTGTGAATGAATGCAAGCATTATGGTTTGCTAAACATAGTTTATGATTTAAATATACATTCAATAAAATTAGAATGGTTAAGGGCTGGGATTAGCAAGCAGTCATGCCCTATAGATCAGTTGTGCTGCCTGGGGAAGTCCATTCTTCTTTAAGTTACAACGGTTGAGAAATATTGCTATAGAATAGATGGTGTCTGCAGAACAGCCCAAAATCAATAAAATGTTATTTAAATGGTATATTAACCTCGAAACTTAATTTTGTAAGCAGCCAGTTCCAGAGGAATGTCTGCTCTTTTTTGGGAAGTATTGGAAGTAATTTCTAAGTAGGTTGTACAATGAATAAATCCAGAACTAAGAGATTCCAGGTTCAGCATTATAATTTATCGAATTTTGGATAATGGTTCAGCACTTCTGCTGGAAGGCTTGGATCAGAAAGTGGCGATCAACAGAATGCATGAAAAGTACAATCAAAGATTTTCTCCATTTTCTCTCTGTGTGTGTGTGTGTGTGTGAGAGAGAGAGAGAGAGAGAGAGAGAGATACCAGTTTGGATTGCTCGATGTGTCTTGTTGATGTGAGTACATCAACCTCAGTTAGCCCAACCTGGGTATTTTCTGTTAAAGTTACCATTACATCTTGTATAGAATTTGGTGCATATTTTAATTTATTTACTGTATTTACTTATTGGGTTTCTAGATCGCTGTAGCCATAATGCTAAGCAGCAAATGCACCTAATACAACAGCTGGATAAAAGGAAAGTCATAAATAGACATAATCAGGGGTAGGCTTAAAAATTTTAAGCAACGGGTTCTCTGCCTGGTTGCTGGGTGGGCAGGTGGGCGTGGCCAAGTTGGCCTCATGCACCGGGGGCGGGGCATTTTTGTCCTCCCTGGGGTCCAGAAGCTTTCCTCAAGCCACCAGGAGGGTGAAAATGGCCTTCCCAGGCTCCAGAGGCCCTCTGGAACTTCAGGGAGGCCCATTTTTTGCCCTCCACGAGTCTCCACGCGGGCCCTGGCATCCCCAAATGGCCTGCGTGAAGATTCCTGGGAGTGGGAGGGGAGCGGGGGTTGGCAGGGCCAGCTAGAGGTGGGATTTGTGGGTTCACCAAACTGGGCAGAATCCTTAGCTAGAGGATCGCCTGAACCCGTGCGAACCCGCAGCAGCCTACTCCTGGATATAGTCTCTAATATCCCAGGCTCCAATAGCACAATTCCCCCAGCTAGGAAAAGCCAGATAAGATATAATATCAAATCCAGAAAATACAATAAAAAGTTATTTACTTAACAACTGTGACAAGAAAGGCAAGGCTCACTTAACAAATGACTCATTTAACAACAGAAATGTTGGGCTCGGTTGTAGTTGTAAGTTGAGGACTCCTATATTAGAAGAATATGTAGAGTTGCAACAGATCTGTGTAGCACTGAATATAGTAGACAAACAGGATTAGCCTTTGGCTTTCAAGCTGTGTTTACACCAGGCGATGCTTTCTTGGCCTGTTTATTTGTGTATATTTTTACTATCAATGATAAAATTAAGAAACCGCTCATGGTAGAAGAGCTGAATCTGAACTATGTTGTTATTTTTTTTTAAATTCAATTCCCAGAGGGGAAGGATGTCTGCAACCTCCCCAGAACCACATAGCACAGTAATAACTGCACTTTTGGCAATGAATTAGGTGTTGCTTTCCCTTTGTGGGTGCAAAATGGAGAGATCGGATCAAAGTAGGCCTCTTCCTGTGTGACAGCTCAAGCATCTGCTTGTAAAGTTTTCATGCAGATCTGGAGCTCCAGAACTTTTTCTAAATGCCTTCCAAAACCAAGAATGGGCTTTTGAAACAAACTCAGTGGTGTGACGGACTTCGATGGTTACAAAATGGCTGAATCCATCCTCTATCTAGCCCAGCACTAGCAATTTCCCATGATGCCGAGCTTGTTGATCAGAAAGGTTGGCAGTTCAGTGGATCGAATCCCTAGCGCCGTGTGATGGAGTGAGCTCCTGTTACTTGTCCCAGCTTTTGCCAACCTAGCAGTTCGAAAGCACATAAAATAAAATGCAAGTAGAAAAATAGGAAACACCTTGGTGGGAAGATAACAGTGTTCCGTGCACCTTCGGCATTTAGTCATGCCAGCCCCATGATCACAGGGACATCTTTGGACAGCGCTGGCTCTTCGGCTTTGAAATGGAGATGAGCATCGCCCCCTAGAGTCGGGAATGACTAGCACATATGTGCAAGGGGAACCTTTACCATTACCTTTTCCTTTCCTGAAGGCTCATTTAAAGTACAGTGCACAAATCTGTTTATTGGCAAAAAAACCTAGAAGTAGCCCTTCACTTGCAACAGTTAGTCATGTGATCAAAACTCAGATGCTTGGCAACTGACTCATATTTACGACAGTTCCAGTGTTCATGTGATCATTTTTTGCAAGCTTCTGAAAAGCAGTTAAGCAAATCACCGCAGTTGTTAAGTTAGTAACACATTTGTTAAGTGAATCTGGCTTCCCCATTGGCTGCTTATCAGAAGGTTGCAAAAGGGGTTTCCCATAACCCCTGGCCACTGCAACGGTCATAAATATGAGCCAGTTTCCAAGCATCTGAATTTTGTTCACATGAGCATAGGAATACAGCAATGGTCACAAGTGTGAAAAACAATCATAGGTCTCTTTTTTTTCAGTGCTGTTTTAACTTGGAATGGTCACTAAACAAATGCTTATCAGTCAAAGATTACCTGTATTACTAATACATTTATGTAAGTACTGGGTTTTTAATCTACTGTATTTTGTGTAAACGAGTCCCATTATATTTGTCCATACAGTACAAAATCTACTTCTGTAGGCAATCTTCTATAGGTAGTCCTCGACTTACAACCATTCATTTAGTTACCATTCAAAGTCAAAATGGCACTGAAAAAGTAACATTTCCATACTTACAATCGTTGCAGCATCCCCGGAGACATGTGATCAAAATGTCAGATTCTTGGCAACTGACTCATATGTATGACGGTTGCACTGTCCCGGGGTCATGTGATCACCTTTTGCAACCTTCTGACCCGCAAAGTCAATGGGGAAGCCAGATTCACTTAACAACCATGTTGTTAACTTAACAACTGCACTGATTCTCTTAAGGATATTAAATGGGTCAAAACTCACTTAAGAGTTGTCTTGCTTAGCAACATAAATTTTGGGCTCAATTGTGGTCCTAAGTTGAGGAATACCCCATACATCCTCAATCTTGCTGATCAATAGGCAGAGAAGAACTCTATGAAGTAAAAGATCCTTACCCTAACCTTAACCCATCATTTCCTAAAATCCGGAGAAGCAATCCATTTCATTTGGGATTCAGTGGAAACACCTTGAGTTTTCCAGCAGACATGGTAGAGACCATTTTCTCCATGATGGAAATTCCTACTTTGTGCTGCCTTCTTGGCTTTTGGACTCTTTTCCTTCCATGTAGGGCTTCAATATTTTCATGCTTTCCTTTCTCTGACGTTATGATAAATTAGGAATGGAACCTTGCCAGTTTTGCAGCTTAATTTTGATTATGGCTGTGAGACTAGAAAAAGTGCAGAGAAGAGCAACCAGGATTATTAGGAGACTGGAGACTAAAACATATGAAGAATGATTATAGGAACTGAACGTAGCTAATCTAGGGAAGAGAAGGACCAGGGGAGACATGATAGCAATGTTCCAATATTTGAGGGGCTGCCACAGAGAGGGGGGGGGGGGCTCAAGCCATTTTCCAGAGTACCTGAAGGCCAGGCAAGGAATAACGGATGGAAACTGATCAAGGGTAGATTCAACCTAGAAATAAGGAGAAAATTTCTGACAGTGAGAGCAATCAACCAATGGAACAGAGGTTGCCTTCGGAGGTTGTGGGAGCTTCATCACTGAAAACTTTCAAGAAGAGATTGGACTGCCATTTGTCAAAAATGGTGTAGGGTTTCCTGCTTGTCCGGGGGTTTGGACTAGATGACCTATAAAGTCCCTTCCAACTCTGTTAATCTGAAATCTAATCTGTGATGGCCAAATAAAACTAACCATGAATGGTCGGGAGTTGGGACAGTGGAGTGATAGTTGCATGCTGATCTTCATACTCAGCTTTTGATTACCAGGGAGCTGTGTGAATAATCTCATGTGCCATCCTTGATTTTAACTTTGGTCCTAGTGAGGACACTGGTGGCTTGATCTAAAAGCATTCTGAGTGTTTGGAGGAAAAAAATGGTAGTGTAGAAATCTACACTACGTAATCCTTGAGGGGTTTTTTTTGTGTGTGCATTAGCAAGATAGTATATTTTAAAATTTCTTTTGATAGTGAGGGAATATATAATTGCACTTAGATCAGCATTTCTTTTGCCACTATTAGGCCAATGTGGTCAGTGATTTTCCACTCTCCCTGAGAAATAACAGAAAGGGAAATCCCTTTTCGATGATCTTACGAAAATTCTGGTATCTGTTTTAAATAAGAACCACCCACATTGAGTTAACTTTTCAGATGAAGCCTCTTCATATGCTTGAATAGATTCTGAAATTAATAGTTGCCTTTCTTTAGTATTCATTGTGGCTGAGGTGGTATCCAGCAGATTCTGAACAGTTCTGGAGAACCAGTAGCGGAAATTTTGAGTAGTTCGGGGAACTGATAAATACCACCTCTGATTGCTCCTGCCCCATCTATTCTCGGCCTCCCGAGTCCCAGCTGATCCGGAGGAAATGGAGATTTTCCAGCAACCTTCCCCTGGAGTGGGGAGGGAATGGAGATTTTGCAGTATCCTTCCCCTGGAGTGGGGAGGGAATGGAGATTTTACAGTATCCTTCCCCTGGAGTGGGGAATGAATAGAGATTTTACAGTATCCTTTCCCTGGAGTGGGGAATGAATAGAGATTTTACAGTATCCTTTCCCTGGAGTGGGGAGGGAATGGAAATTTTACAGTATCCTTCCCCTGAAGTGGGGAGGAAATGGAGATTTTGCAGTATTCTTCCCCTGGAGTTGGGAGGGAATGGAGATTTTGCAGTATCCTTCCCCTACCATACCCACCAAGCCATGCCACGCCCACCAAGCCATGAGCAAATTTCATTAGGTTTTGTTTTTTTTAAATCAATTTCTTCTCTGCTCCAGATAAATAAGAAATAATTCAGCAGGCAGGGAAATTTTCCCAATAAATACCCTATTAGTACCATCTTATAAAGCCTTAGTAAGGCCACACCTGGAATACTGTATCCAGTTTTGAGCAACTAAAATGATTAAAGGCCCAGAGATTAAAACATCTGAAGAACAATTGCAGGTTTGGCTAGTCTAGAGAAAAGAAGAGCTAGGGTGGCCATGATAACAGTATTCCAGCATTTGAGGGGCTGCCACAAAGAAGAGGGGCTCCACTTATTTTCCAAAGCATCAGAAAGCAAGACAAGTAATAAATGGAATGGAAGAAAACTAATCAGGGAGAGAAGCAAGCTGGAATTAAGGAGAAATTTCCCAACCGTGAGAACAATTAACTAGTGCAGTGATGGGCAACCTTTTTGGCGTGGTGTGTCAAAAATCGGCAAAAAATCGAGCATAACTCGCGTTGTGTGTCACTTCGACAAAAACATAAGACTCTCTGTGCCGGCCTGACTGGAGAGAGGCGCGCACTGTTCCCGGGCTCCTCTCCTGCGGGTCCTCCCTCGCCGCGCTGATGACGTGTGTGCGCACGGCACGCACGCCTTACCAGCAGCCCCTGCGCTCAGAAAGGGGCGGCGGCGATACAGTAAGTGAGTGTGGGCAGGGGAGATCACACGTCCCCCCCCATTCCTCCAGCACAGATTCTTTCATCCTCGGCGGCCGTGCAGGAGCCGAGGATGAATCGCATGAAATCCTGTGCGTGTCACCCCAAATGGCTACGCGTGTCAGCACTGACACGCGTGTCATAGGTTCGCCATCACTGAACTAGTGGAATGGTTTGCCTTCAGAAAGGTTGTAGGGTGTTTATCACTGGAGGTTTTTAAGAAGAGACTGGACAGCCACTTGTTTGAAATGGTATAGGATCTTCTGCTTGGGCAGGGGGTTGGACTAGGAGACCTCCAAGGTTCCTTCCACCTCTATTCTGATTGCCTGATTGAGTTGCAAATAATAGCCTGTTTTTGGCAATCGGGCCACATTTATATCATTTGAGGCATCCCATAAGTGCATGATCTCAATGATAGTTTTGACAAAAACCAGCAGTTACTTCCAGTTTTCTGCAAAAACCACGTGCCATTCCTAACCATTGCTTCACTTAATGACTACGGCATTTGCTTAATGATCAATGCAAAAGTGTTTGTAAAATCGGGGCAGGGTTTACAACCGTCCCGACTTATGGCTGTGATGGGCGGGCTTTATTATGGTTGTATGTCGAGGATTGCCTGTACTTGATGTATTTTTGTTTCTCTACCCTGAATAAAGGCGACCCCCTCTTCTTTTTTACAGGCCCCTCACGATCTTTGGGGTACAACATCGATCCTTCTCCAGCGATTCTCTTCTCATCGAACCACAGCAAGCACTTTGGCTATCAGCTCCTCCAACTTGGAAAAGGCTCTGAAGCAAGGTAGGCCACCATCCTTCTTCCCACACTCGATATATCACAGTCCTCCACTTACGACCCTTTGTTTAATGACCGCTCGAATTCGCAGTGGCGCTGAAAAAGTGACTTACAAATGGTCCTTGCCTTGCACTTGTGACTGTCCCTGGGCAGGTAGTCCTCGACTTACAACAGTTCATTTAGTGACCATTCAAAGTTACAACGGCACCGAAAAAAGTGATTTATGACCATTGGTCACACTTCAGCATCCCCATGGTCATGTGATCAAAATCCGAATGCTTGTCAACTGACTCATATTTACGATGGTTATGTTATCCTGGAGTCTTGTGATTCCCCTATGACAGTGATGGCCTAACCCTCACCCTAACCCTAACCCCTTTTGTTGTTACATACTGAAAGCATGCTTGCATGTGCAACAGCGCACACGCATCCATAATGCAGTGTGCGCAGGGGGGCCTACATACCCTAGCCCCTGCAAATGGGTGTGCACCAATGGTGGGTTTCAAATTTTTTTAGAACCTCTTCTGTGAGTGTGGCCTGCTTTGTGGGAGTGGCTTGCCAGCCATGTGACCAGGTGGGCATGGCCAACTTATAAAATGTAATGAAACTCACTTAACAACGCTCTTGCTTAGCAAGCAAAATGTTGGCTCAGAAACTGGCATTTGAAGGACACAGGTCTTAAAGCTGTCAAGTTACAAGACGCTTGCACCCCTAACCCTTTAGAAAAAAAAACCCCAGGGGTGTTGAAACTTGACAGCTTTAAGACTTTAAGGTTTAGGGAGGACTCTTAGAGGTGAGTGGGGCGATTGGTGAACCAGCCAATCAGTGAGCGGCGGGCGGGGCAAGAGTGTGGTGCGGGTGGGCAGAGGGAGGGAGCTGGAACCGGTTCTAAACGGCACGGTAGATTTGTGGAACCTCTTCTATAGAAGAGGTTAGAACTGGCAGGAACCCACCCCTGGTGTGCATACATACGCGACCCCCACACATGCATGTGCATATGCGCAACCCCCCAAGGACATGCACCCCACCCCACCCCTCAGCCATTTTTTGCTTCCAGGAGGTGCAGGAGGCTTTACAGGCCCAAAATGGAGCACAGGAAGGCCCTTGCACTGTGCCCCTGTGCACAGTTTTGACTTCCAAGTTGGTGCAGGAGGGCAAAACGGGGTTCCAGAGCCAAAAGGGGGCAGGGGGCCATGAGGCCCCAAAATGCAATGCACGCCCCTCCCTTGCCTGCGCCCCGTCCCCATGCATGTGCAGCTGAGACTTGAAGACCAGCTCACTGGCAGAAGGTGTACGCACATGTGTGGTGGAGCTGGGCTGGGGGACGGCTGGCGTGCCCGCAGAGAGGACTCCGTGGGCCACTTGTGGCACATATGCCATAGGTTTGCCATCATGGTCCTGTGACAAGCAAAATTAATGGGGAATCTAGATTCACTTAACAACCGGGTTACTCATTTAACACCTGCCGCGACTCAGTTAACAACAATGAACAAGAAAAGTTGTAAAATGAAGCAAAAGTCGCTTAGCAAATGTCTCGCTTAGCAACAAAAATTTGGGGCTCAGTTGTAAATCGAAGATTACTGTCATTACCTGATTGTGATTTGGGTACCTGGAAAACTGGCGGATGTTTATGCAGCTGGAAACATCCAAGAGTCACGTTCTTGCCATTTGCAGCCTTCGCAGATGGTTTCCAAGAAGCAAAATCAATGGAGAAGCCAGCAGAAAGTTGCAAGCCACCATCACACAATGTCTCGCTTAACATTGTAAAAGATTGTAAAATTGAGTGTTGTCATGTGATACTTCACTTAATAAACATGCCACTTAACAATTCTCTTTCCTAATTATGGTCATAAGTTGAGGGCTAGCTGTAAAGTCTTAAGTTTTGGAGGGAGAAATTGGATTGTCTGTTGGGATTCCTCTAATTAAGAACCATGATAGCACGGTGGCTAGAATGAGGTACTGCAGGCTACTTCTGCTGACTGTCGACTGTCAGCAGTTTGGCAGTTCGATCCTGACCGGCTCAAAGTGGTCTCAGCCTTCCATCCTTCCAAGGTTAGTAAAATGAGGAGCCAAATTGTTGGGGGCAATATACTGACTCTATAAACTGCTTAGAGAGGGCTGTAAAGTGGGTACATAAGTCTAAGTGCTATTGCTAATTATAGGGGTGAGGTGGAGGAAGCAGAATTGGCATCTTTTCAGTCAAGTTTTTAATGCTTTAATAGTTGTTAGACTCATCCTGCAAAGAAGGGAAACCCACACCGAGGTGTGTTTGCTGCTTAACACCAAACACTAAGAATACAAGAGGAGAGACAACATATGTAGAGTGTTACTTACAAGGGTGAGAATGCCCTAAACCAGAAGTAGAGATGGTTGAAGATAAGAAAAAAAATGTAGTAAAGTCCCTGCAATTCAGTATATAGATTGAGCCCTGGCTTTGTATTTGCTTGTCTTTCCTGATAAGTTTACAAATCAATAAAATTGCTCTAAAGCTTGCCCCACATAAAAATACAGTGAAGCTGTGATTCGTCAGCATCTTGGAATCTGACTCATTGTTGAATGCAGCAATTTCAAAATATCTGTTATTTCAGCCTCACAGTGTTGTTTTGTCACAACTCCATGTATTTGTGCAGTTGTAACTTCTGGATCATCTCTAAAGAGTATGTCTGACTAATCGACCCAATAAAAGCAGGCATCTTCAAGAACTTTAAAATCCCAAAAGCAAAACTTTATTGAGTACATCATTTTGGCACAGAAGAAAGCAAAACCAACTCTAAATTTCCCCACACATCTCTGTATAGTTAAAGATGGGTTTCATCCCCACCTCCCATGGAATGGGCCATATTGTCCAATTAGGAACCAGCATTTTGTTTTGATAACAGTCCACATCCTGGCAGACACTTGCAGAAGTGTCCTGGGGTCTCACGGTTGGAGATTGTAGCTGCCACATTCCATCTCACTCTTCCCTCCCCTTTCTTTGGCAAGATAAAAAGCAATAAAAGTCACAGGAACCTTAAGCATTTTTCAATCGCGACAAATACAGTCCTCAACTTGCGACCGTTCAGCGATTGTTATAATGACACTGAAAAAAGTGACACATGACCAGTCCTCAATCTTACAATCTTTGCAGCACCCCCACTAACACATCATCAAAGTTCAGATTCTTGGCAGCTAACATGGTTGCAGTTTCATTAGGTCATGTAATTGCCAATTGCAATCTTGCCAGACGGCTTCTGACAAACAAGGTCGATGGGAGAAGCCAGATTTGTTTAATGACCATATGATTCACTGTAGGTGCAGCTGATTTAACAATTGCCTTGCTTGCCAATGGAAATTCTACTTCTAATTGTGGTCGTAAGTCAAGGATTGCCTATAGACCATAGACCATCCAAGTTGCTATGAGGACATAGATTACCCTCCCAAAGGCATCTTGGTCTTTGTAGATTTGTAGCTGATGATCTGTAACTGGGTTGTCCTAGTTCCAATTTCCATCAGCTGTTTAAGCCCAGAAGAACTCTTAAGTTATGTACAGAATAGAATAACAGAAGGGACTTTGGAGGTCTTCTAGTCCAACTCCCTGCTTAGGCAGGAAAACCTAACCCTTTTCAGATAGATGGTTATCCAATCTCTTCTTAAAAACTTCCAGTGTTGGAGCATTTACAACTTCAGAGCATGACTTCATCAAAACTACAAGTTATCCTTGATTTACAAGCATTTGTTCAGCAAATGAAGTTACAACAACCCCTAAAAACTGACTTATGATCGATTTTCACACTTATGACCATTCCAGAATCCCCACGGTCACATGATCAAAATTCAGGCGCTTGGCAACTGGCATGTATTTAATGATGATTGCTGTGTCCCATGGTCACATGATTGCCATTTGTGACCTTCCCAACCAGTTCCCAACAAGCCAAGTCAATGGGGGGGAAGCCAGATTCACTTAATGACTGAATGATTCACTTAACAACTGTGGCGAGAAAGGCAACATGAAATGGGGACAAAATTCACTTAACAAATGTCTCTCTTAATAACAGAAATGTGGGGCTCAATTGTCATTGTAAATCGAGGAGTACCTGTAATTCCCAGAGCTGCTGTTACTAATTTGTCCAGATGTCTATTGACAATTAATTATATTGAGTGAGTGAGATTTCATTGGAACTGGATTTGTCCCATTCACATACTCACAGCCGGCAAGTACTAGTTGGCTGGACATCAGGTGCTTTATTCAGCAGTGGGTTTCAAAATTTTTAGCAAGGGGCTCTCTGCCCAGTTGATTGGTGGGCGTGGCCAGGTGGGTGTGGCAGGGGCGTTTTTGCCTTCCCCGTGCTCTGGAGGCTTTTCTCAAGCCTCCGGGAGGGTGAAAAACGGCCTCCTCAGTCTCTGGAGGCCTTCTGGTGGGCAGAAACAGGCCCGTTTTCGGCCTTCCCAAACTTTCTTAAGCCCATATTTCACCTTCCCTGAGCCTCCATGCGTGTCGTGCACTTACCTTCATCCAAAAGGGGCCTCATGGTGACTCCTGGGAGGGGTGGGGCAGGGTGGGCAGGGCCAGCCAGGAGTGGGATTTGAGGGCTCTCCGAACTGCACAGAATCTTAGCTTGCTACTTTCCCTAGCTGAGTTTGAACCCTGTTTGTTTCAGGGCATGTTTACTCTGTATTTATTTGTAGCTAGGAGGATAGTGGTTATTTCCAAGCAGGTTCCCTTTTTGTTGTTGTATCTCCTACCTTCTACCACTCTAGTTTTGAGGAAGTGAGAGTAAAGGCTAATAGTGGAATAGAGAAGGAAGTAAAATGGATACCTTTTATCTTAAGGGAAGGGTTCCCCCTTAGAGCAATAGGAATTCAGATGGTGTAACTTCCCCATTGAAGAACATTCTCACAATGCACCGGCTTCTAGGCTCTTCCACCAAGTAGACTTAAGTGCTGCCATCTGGTACAAGAGTTGGCAGGAAACTAGGCTGGCTTAAAGAAGCGTTGACTGCATTTCCGGTTCCAGGGGGAGAGAATTCAATTCTTGCATACAGCTTGTCTGCCTGGAATCCACACTGTATATCGGACATTAATACAATTGAGCAAATGCAGAAGTATTTCACAAGAAGAGTATTCCACTCTTCTGCTCATAATAGAATACCTTAGGCCACCAGGCTCGAAATTTTGGCCTTGGACAATCTGGATGTCTGCGGTCGGACCTAAGCATAGTACACAAACTTGTCTGCTACAATGTCTTATCTGTCAACAACTTCAGCTTCAACCTCAACAACACACGGGCAAATAATAGATACAAACTCAAGATAAACCGCTCCAAACTCGATTGCAGAAAATACGACTTCAGTAACAGAGTGGTCAGGACGTGGAATGCTCTACCTGACTCCATTGTTACATCCTCAAACCCCCACAGCTTCAACTTTAAACTGTCTACTGTGAACCTCACCCCATTCCTAAGTGCGCATAAGTGCACCAGCGTGCCTTCTGTCCCTGCCCTACTGTCCCCATCAGGGGTGGGTTTCAACCGGTTCGCGGCGGTCTCTGCGAACCAGTTGGTCGCCAAACCCGGAAGTAAGTAACTTCCGGGAACGGCGAAGGGCGCGCCCGCCTGCCCACGGTCCTTACCCAGTTTTGACGGGTTCTGCGCTTCTACGCATGCGCAGGACGCATAGAGCGCCTGCGCGATCGTCCAGGAGCAGCTGGAACGTCGTGCAGACGCTAGTACGCATGCGTGCACCGCGCGCGTGCACGAGGATGCCGCCAGCCCCGTTCCAACCGAACCGGTTGGAACGGGGCGAGAAACCCACCCCTGGTCCCCATGTATTTGTAATCATTTCCTTTATTCATGTTCATGTCCATACTTAAAACTGCTATCTTGTACATGTTTGACTAAATCCACAGTGGGAGGATCCTGACTCCCTCACTGCCTAAAGATGAACAACCTTAAAAGTCATTGGTCAGGAATGAGGAAGAAGATGCCCACAGAAACTCTGGGGATGGGGGGTGGAAGGAACTGTCACCCTCTCTAATATTAGCCTGGAACTATTTGCTGCGAACTAAAATAGAAAAACACCACTTTTGACAATAAAAGGCAAAGACAGCCGTTGCTTTGGGCTGAGGTTGGATTAAAGATGCATCAAATGGTTATGTCTTGGTCATGTGAAGAAGCCCGTTTGTTGAGAAAATAGCTCTATGTAGAAAGTTAAAGCTGAGGTTTGGTACATTTTAACAAAATAACAGAATTGGAAGGGACCTTTGAGGTCTTCTAGTCCAACCCTCTGCTTGAGCAGGAGACCCTGTATCATTCTGGACCTCCAGTGATGGGGCACCCACAGCTTCTGGAGTCAAGCTGTTCTGCTGATTAATTGTTCAATTAATTTATTTTGTTGATTAATTTTGTTACAGGGTCTTTGTCCACTCCAATCTCAATGTTGCTCCTTGGTGTTATCAGGCGATCATCTGTGTACAGCAGCTGAGTCGATTTTTCTGCTGGCTCATTTGCTGTATCCAGAAACATAAACAGTTCTGTTTCAAGCGGTGAAGTTGTATTATATGTTTGGAAGTAAATACGACAGCTGGATACAACATTAAGGCCAAGATAAACTGTATTCAGAGGTGATATTAAGGTGGTTTGGACCGGTTCACCCAAACCAGTAACGGAAAGCGCCGGTGGACCTGCCCACCCACTCTGGCCATCCTATTCAGGCACGGGGTTTTTTTTGTTATAAAGTTTTTTTTATTTTTTCCATTTTCATAACATATAATCACATGTATACTATTACATAGCCAACATCGTATTGTATTATTAAATGTTTACATCAATTCATCTTACCATCAACTCCCAAAAACCATTTTTGGCTCTTCTGCTCTCCATACACCCAGGGCTGGATTTAGATGAAAAGAGGCCCTAGGCTATTCCACTTATGAGGCCCTTTCACCTCCCATTTTTAAATTTGTAAATTACATGAGAGACAATAAAATACATCATTACTGTGATATATCAATATATATCAATATATATAGCTGGCCTCCCGACGGAGGGCGGCTCTGCTCTGCGGCAAAGGCAGCGAGGCCAGCCACCTCCCCTGCTGCGCTCAGCTGCCCAGCTCGGCCCCCTCGCCCTCACCTGCCTGGCCGCTGGTGGGCTCCATGTCGACGGGGTGGCTACTGGGAGCGGCCGCGCCTCTTGCCCGACCACGGGGCCAGGAACGTGGGTGGGCTCCCCAACTGCTGCAGTGCTGGAACAATCTTAACCAATACATTTTTATGTTTGTTTATTAGTCGTATGCGTAGAATTTCTCCTTATTTTCGGTTCAGTGTTTTAGTGTTCACTGTTTTTAGAATAGTGTAATTTTAATTTTGCTAACAATTTGAATGTAGGCCCCTCTTGATCTTGAGGCCCTAGGCTGAAGCCTAGTTAGCCTATAGGAAAATCCAGCCCTGCATACACCATATTTGTACCTTATTCATCACTTTCTTCTCCCTTTCTCCTCCCCCTCCCTCCTTTCTTCCCTCTGTCATCCTTCTCTCCTTCCCCTTTCTCTCTCCTTCTCCTCTCTCCCCTTTCCACTCCTCATTTCTCTCTTCCTCTTCCCCCCACTTGCCCTCTCTCCTATTCTTCTCTTCTTCCTGCTCTCTCCTCTACTTCACACTCTTCATCTCATTTACTTGGTGTATTTCAGCTTCTGAGCGAGCTCCATTTTATATCGATGGTATTTATAATTCCTTTCCAATATACATATTTAATTTTAACATGTATTCTCCTTTAAAAAAAAATAAAACAAAAAAGTATACATATATAGTCATTGTACTTTTAAAACCCTCTTCCCCCCACCCCAGCCTAATTTTGGCTGATATGTAGACCTGGTTACAATTCCCAGCTATTCTCATCATCTATATAATTATATAATTATATATCCCTATATGCCCCCAGTTAGTGATTCTGTCTTTAAATCTCAATAGTTTTCCATTGTAGGTGTATTTCATGTTCCCTCTCCATTTTCCATATCTTAGAGTAGATTACCCTTAATTATCTATAAATGGCAATCCTCGCTGTTCAATGTTTATTACAATTCCCTTAGTCTATTATATAGAATAACAGCGGTAAACATCTCACTTTATTGATCATCTTAAAAATTCTATATATGTCCATGTTTCATATATTTTAACTCATGTTTAGTTGTCCTTCTATTGTCATATTCAGTCAATTCACAATTAAGTTTAATTATCATGTATAAAAGTGCATCACAAACCTCTGCTTTACAACTTCCCCATATCAGTATCATATTTATTCATATTCCATATATTTTAACCTTTGTTTAATTATCTTTCCCTTATTATATTCAACCAATTTGCAATTCCATTTTATTGTCATTTTTAGGAATAAAACCCTTATCTTAGCTTTATATTTTCCCATATAAAAGTTTCTAGTTGTCTAATTTTTTTCTAGTAAGTCTTTTGTCCCACTTCCTGTTCTTGTCTTCTCCCTTTTCTTTGTTTTGACACATCCATTCTCTTTAATTTTCCCCAGGTCAACATCAAAAGGATATTTTGTATTTATCTTTGTTGGGGCATAATCTTTTCTTATGCCACTAACAACCTCCAAAACCACTTTTGTCTGCTTTTTATTCCCTTTTGTTGGGACACTTGACCTTTTTACAATTTTCCCTGCACCACTGCCAGGACCAATGGAGTTTTTTGTCTGCTTTTTATTTCTCTCCATTTCTACCCCTTTTTGACCCCCTTCTGCTTTGATTTCTTCTTTAGATATCTGCTTCTCTGGGTTCAGAATTCTATTTAGGCTTGATTTTAATGATTTATGCATATTTTTTATAATTTCACTTAGTTCTTCAAATTCCCAGCTTTCCATGATGTCCAGTTCCAAAGTTACAGTTACTTACACAGTTATTATTTCAGAGTTCTGGTTCACCTTAAATTTATCTACTTCAGCTGCTGTAGGGAAAAGCAATGGGGGCCATTTGGTCTTTTGTTCTTCATTAATGTCCAGTTCCAAAATTGAAGTTAGTTATAAAAGTCTTATTTTAAGGGTCTGGTCCACTTTAAATTTCAACTACTGTGAGACTGGAAGAGAAGCCGGGGCCATCTTATTCTTTTGTAGAGAAAAAAAAAAAAGACAAAAGAGCGGGGGGGAACCCTCGCATTTCCCAGTTCTTGACTCTGTAATAATTCTTTCCCCTGTCACCTTGTGCTTCCGGTCAGCCATAGCTGTTCAAAACATATCAATTGGAACAAACTTACAAACAGCCAGATTCGGGTACCTTTCCAAATTCTGATTTATGACAGTTGGTTAATTAAAATTTCCCACACAGTCAAGGTTAAGTTATCAGTTGTCAGTGAGAAGAAGTGTTTTTTTTTCTTGTTTTTGGGAGTTGCTTCAAAGCAAAGTAAATTCTTCCGAATGTTTTGTTTCTATTTCAAATCCAAAACCAAATTTAGAGTTTATATTTGAGTGGGTTTGTCACTTCTCTGCTTTCTCCTTTTCTGTCCAAAATTGTTTCAAGCGAAATAGCTTTGGGGGGGGGGGGTCGCTGATGTTTCAACCCTCCATTCTCCTTTTCTTTCTTTCTTTCTTTTGGAGAAAGTCCCAGTCTGACCATCAATATTATTTATGTTCTCAATATTTCTTTACCTTTACCAGGTTTGATTTACGGCTGTGGGTTAGATAAATTTTCTTACCATTCTTTCATCTCTTCCTCACCCTCCTGTTCATTTGCTTAGACAGGAAGTCAGCATCTTGTCAGCCATATTGCCCCCACTATGATTCATAAGGCAAAACTCCGACCTGTGAAGGACCTGTTGCCTCTGGGTCCCTCTGGGTCTGGTGAGACACTGCCCTTCTTCGCCCACCCCCCACCAGGAGGGTTCTGATCCAAAAAAGGATCACCAGAGTAAGTTTGTCAGACAGGGTACGTGTGAGGCTCTCCAGAGCTCACATTTCCCACATCTGTCCAGCTGGAGAACTTCCTGTCAAATATCTATTTAGGCATGTTTTGGAGGCCGGGCACATACACGGAAGGCACGCATGCAGGCAAAGCGCATGCGCGGAAGGCTGGGTGCATGTACAGAAGGGGCATGTGCGCCCGCTTCGCACGCACATGCACATGAAGTGGGCGGGCGTACAGGCGGCAAACCAGTGTAACTTAATGTGCAACCCACTGCAGACTGTATTGCTCCATTCATTGCTTTCAGTGGGAATTTTAATATAGGGGAATGACAACTTGGTCTGGCAACTTCATTCTATTGCAAATATTCAGATTTTTTTTTTACAAATAACTAGGTAAATGCACACAATCTGTCATGAAAACATGGAAACCGGCAAGGTGTGGTTAGCTATTTATTTTGCTTCTTTGCATGGAGCAGAACAAATGAGAATGTTCTTTCAGAACCTTCAGGAACTTATTTATTTATATATCTAATTAGAATTTACTTTTTTCATCATTTGATAAACAGCAGGGATTGGCTCATGGTCAATCATTCCCTGCCTGTTGTTCTACCTCTTCCAAGAAATACAGGACCGAGTTGATTTTCCAACAGTTTTTTTTAAATTCTACTTTTATTTTACTCCAAAAAAGTTAAAATACAAAACACTCATTTTTAAAAGAAACAAACAAGAAAGAAACAACAAAACAAACAAGATATCAAAAAGAAAAAATGTATTAAAAAAGATCAACACACATATATATATTCACATATTGTTCCCCCTAGTTGAATGCTGATAAATATATTACAATATTAGTTTCCTACCAGTTGCAAAACAGACCCAAAGAATTTTAAATTACTAATTCTATAGTTTTTGCAGGTTGTCATCTATATACTATATTAATAACAAAATAATTATCAGGAAGTACAATAATAATAAAAAAGATAAGTTTAAAATTCCAAAATTGGTTTTCCAACCCTTTTGAGTGGGTGGGAACAGTAACATGCAGCGTTGTTGTTGGAGTTATTAGGAAAAACATTAACTTGTTATTATTAATATTATCCCACCCCCTCTATTCTCTTCCAGGGTCATTGTGGGAGCCCCCGGTGAGCAGAACTCTACAGGCAAAGTGTACCAATGTAATTTGAAGAGCCAAGACTGTGAGGAAATTCAACTTGAGGGTAAAATGAAGGATTTTAAATTCTTCGCGGCTGTGAGTAAAAGGCCCATTGAAGCATACAATACAATACAATACAGAACAATAGCAGAGTTGGAAGGGACCTTGGAGGTCTTCTAGTCCAACCCCCTGCCTAGGCTGGAAACCCTATACTGTTTCAGACAGATGGCTATCCAACATCTTCTTAAAGACTTCCAGGGTTGGGGCATTCACAATTTCTGAAGGCAATTTCTGTTCCACTGATTAATTGTTCTGTCAGGAAATTTCTCCTCGGTTCTAAGTTGCTTCCCTCCTTGATTAGTTTCCACCCATTGCTTCTTGTTCTACCCTCAGGTGCCTTGGACAATAGTTTGACTCCCTCTTCTTTGTGGCAACCCCTGAGATATTGGAACACTGCTATCATGTCTCCCCTAGTCCTTCTTTCTATTAAACTAGACATATCCAGTTCCTGCAACCGTTCTTCATATGTTTTAGTCTCCAGTCCCTTAATCATCTTTGTTACTCTTCTCTGCACTCTTTCCAGAGTCTCCACATCTTTTCTACATTGTGACAACCAAAACTGAATGCAGTATTCAAAGTGTGGCCTTACCAAGGCATTATAAAGTGGTATTAACACTTCACGTGATCTTGATTCTATCCCTCTATTTATGGAGCCTAGAATTGTGTTGGCTTTTTTGGCAGCTGCTGCACACTGCTGGCTCCTATTTAAATGGTTGTCCATTAGGACTCCAAGATCCCTTTCACATATACTACTATTGAGCAAGTACCACCTATACTGTACTTGTGCATTTTGTTTTTGTTGCCCAAATGTAGAACCTTACTCTTTTCACCACTGAATTTCATTTTATTAGATAGTGCCCAATGTCCACGTTTGTCAAGATCCTTCTGTATCTTAAGCCTGTCTTCTGGAGTGTTGGCTATTCCTGCCCGTGACCCGTCAAAACCACGGAGGACAAAATCGCACTCGACGAAAGCGCGCATGTGACGTCATCACAGCGCGATGAAAAAAATTAAAAATTTAAATAAAATTAAAATTAAAGCAAGCCGATTCACATAAAGGTAAGGGTTAGGTTTAGGGTTAGGGTTAGGGTTAGGTTAAGGGTTAGGGTTAGGTTTAGAGCGTTAGGGTTACGTTTAGCGTTAGGTTAAGGGTTAGCGTTAGGTTTAGCGTTACGTTAACGGTTAGGTTTAGGGTTAGATTTAGGGTTAGGTTGAGGGTTAGGTTTAGGGTTAGGTTTAGGGTTAGGTTTGGGGGGGTTAGGGTAAGGTTTTCGCTTTATTTTTACATTTTTCGATCACAGCGCGATGTTTTCGTCGCGCTGTGATGACGTCAAATGCGCGCTTTCGGCGAGCGCGATTTTGTCCTCCGCGATTTTGTGGTGGAACCATTCCTGCCAGCTTGGTGTCATCTGCAAATTTGATGAGTTCCCCATTTATTTCCTCATCCATACAATAATGGAGAAAGGTCACGGTTTTCTAAAATGTAGAGAATGCTGTGGTGGCGCAGCAGTTACAATGCAGTACTACAGGGTGACTCTGCCTACAGCCAGGAGTTTGATCCTGACGGGCTCAAGGTTAATTGAGCCTTCCATCCTTCTGAGGTAAGTAAAATGAGCACCCAGATTGATGGGGGAACAATATGTTGACTCTGCAAACAGCTTAGAGAGGGCTGTAAAAGCACTGTGAAGAGGTAAATAGCAATCACACTTAGACATATACCGCTTCATAGTGCATTACAGCCTGTCTAAGCGGTTTATGGAGTCAGCATATTATTGCCAACAATCTGAGTCTTCATTTTACTGACTCCAGAAGAATGAAAGGCTCAATCAACCTTGAACTGGTGAGATTTGAACTGCCAAATTGCAGGCAGCCGGCAGTCAGCAGAAGTAGCTTGCAGTATTGCATTCCAACCACTATGCCACACGGCTCCTAAAAGTCCTATAAGCCTACATAAGTCTACGTGTAATTGCTAGTGCTAAAAGCTGCAGTCATGATTGTAGGATGCCTCTATGTATGTGTAAGGACAGCAAGGGAAGAGAAGAAGGTAGTCAGAGGCTGGGTGCAATATTCTGAAACAGACCTAAAGGATTAATATCTATAGATACAGATAGTCCTCAATTTACAATCATTTGTTTAGTGATCGTTTGAAGTTATAACAGCACTGAAAAAAGTGACTTATGACCTGTCCTTACATTTACAATTGTTGCAGCATTGGTCATATGATCAAAATTTGGGCACTTGACAATCAGCATATACTGTATTTGTGATGGTTGCAATGTGACGGGTCATATGATTGCCATTTGCGACTTACCAGCTGGCTTTTGACACGCAAACTCAGTGAGGGAGGCCAAATTTGCTTAACAACCATGTGGTTCATTGAACAACCAGGGTGATCCACTTAAGAACTATAGCACAAAAAAAAAAAAAGTAATAAAACCAGCAAAAACTCACTGAACCTACCTTGCTTAGCAGGTTCTGCTCCCAATTATGGTGATAAGCCAAGGACTACCTGTAAGTAGGAAATCTAGATTATATCTCAAATTAACTAATCAATCTCTTTCTCTCGCTCTCTTTTTGCAGTGAACTCCCCAGTACCCCATCTGGGCATGACTCTGGCACGCAATATGCAAGGAAATAAAATGATTGTGAGTTTGGTCTGGAAGAGAGGATAAATTTGGGCACGGGTTTAAACTGCTCTCTGACAGGCAGAGATAGATCTTTAAAACTGCTTCCCATCCCTGAATCAATGTTGGAAGAAAAGCAGTATTTAAGTGGACATAAATTAAAATGCAGGCAACATTTCATCATTCATATATTTTGAGCTGGAAATTATTTTGGTGGTTAATTAGTTCCTGTGTTATGAAAAACAAATTATTTTGAGTAGTAAATAATCTTAAATAACAATCTCCCCCAAAGTTTCAATTCCAAACCTAACAGGACACCCATAAAGCCTTATGTATCTGATTATGATTATATCATGATTTATTGATATCTTATCATTTATCACTTGTTGTTTGTATCTTATGATTAATGATTGTAACTATGATTTATGATCTATGACCTATCACTTTGTTGTCGTCTGTTGTACACAGAGAGCTTATACACCAGATTGAATGTTCTGTTCTGTTCTGTTTTTTCTGTTCTGTCCTGACCTGTCCTGTTCTATTATCAGAACACACAAAGCTTGAAACACCCAGATTTTTGAAGTTTACTGTTCTCTCTCATAATCTACTTCAAATCTGATGGACAGATAGACAAACAGATCAAAGGAATATCCAGAGGATTACCTATTTCAGGATTTATAGCAAAAACCAGTGATGGGAAATCTGGAAACAATAATCTTACAAATACAATCAGGAATATGATCTATCCAATCCCTTATCCGCAACCTAAGTTATGTGACTAGCACATTCATCATTATCAAAAAAGATAAAACCATCAGTAATTCCTTTCATGGAATCTGATTCAGAACAGAGAGAGCAACAAGTCTTCCTGCACACACAAGGAAAACTATGGCAAACAACAACCCCAAATGGGCTGCAAAACTCACACTGATCAAGTGCTCAAGTAGCACAGCAACAGCCCAATAGTACATAAGAGAGAGAAGCTATGTAAAAAGTGTCTACTGCCAAGTAAAAACACGACAGTAATCCAAAATTCCAAAAAGCAGAAGTTGACTATCTGTATAACACATCCCAAGACAATGGATATCCGTATAACATCATCAAAAAGTTTTATCCATACATCCAACAACTATCCAAATCCCTAACCATGAAAGGGATACCCTATATGAAAAATATCTCTTTGAAGCTTCCACAGTACAATCCTAGGCATCATGATAGCCCATAAAGCAGTAGTTCCCAAACTTTTTCAGTCCACCGCCCCATTGGTGCTAGAAAATGATCCTCAGTGCCCTCCACCCAGTGGTGGAATTCAATTTTTTTTACTACCGGTTCCGTGGGCATGGCTTGGTGGGCATGGCTGGGGAATCATGTGACTGGGCGGTTTGCACGACGGAAGGAAGATAGTAACAGTAAAATTCAAAACTGTAACAATTAATTGCACATTTATTCAAAATCCAATTAGAAAACCTTTTTAGTTAATGTTAATTCAACAAAATTGTTGAACATGATCTGTTTTTTCTTTGAAGATGTTTTGGTGCTCATCCAAGAAGTGTCTTCAAAGAAAAACCAGAAAGTCCAGTTGCCTCTTGAAAAAGCACCTTTGGGATTTTGAAGCATGATGAGATGACCAATTAAATAAAGTTTCGTTTTACAAAGTCGTTGTGGGCTTGCATTGGTGTAATTAAGAAAGCACCAACATTTGCTTGAATTTTTTAATAATTTTTTTTCACTAAAGAACCATGGGGATGGAAAGGGAAATATAGACAATGGAGTCCAATCCACTTCCTCAACAGATTGAAAGCAAAAAATAACTCTAGCAAAATGTAGCCTTTTACCTCTTTGGGGAATCATTTTCTTTTTTTAAATTATTATAATTTTTTTTTATTTTTCCCAATACAACTCATGCAAACACACGTATGTTTTCCACACTTTTAACTTACATATTTGTGATTCCTTATAACTTCTTTAAGCTAAACATTTTTAGTACAAATCAACGCATTGACATATATATCACTAATGCAGTTTCCTATCTCTTCCATTGACATAATTAAAACCTCTTCATAAGTAAAGTTCAGTTGTCTCTCTCTCACCTCTTCCTCCCTCTTTCCCCCTTTCTCTCCCTATCTTCTTCCCACTCTCCTTTCTTTCTCTCCTCCCTCTCCATCTTTCTCCCTCTCACTTTCTTTCTCCCTCCTCCCCTCTCTCACTTCTTTCTTCTTTCCCTCTCACTTCCTCCCTCCTTTTCTTCCTCTCTCTCTGACTTCTCCTCTCCTTCTCTTTCTCTCCCTCCCTCTCTGCCCCCCTCCCTCCCTCTCTCCTTCCCTCCTTGTGAAAAAAGAAATAGCTTGGCAAAAAAGAAAAACTTTTCCCCTTCTCCTGGCTGCACTGTTGCCTCCCCCCCCCCTAGATTTTAAGGTGAATGCTAGGCTCAGCTCTGCAAGGGAGAGGCCAGAAGGAGGGAAATAGTTTAGAAAAAAAGAAAAAACTTTTCCCCCTCCTCCTGGCTGCTCTGTTGCCCCCCCCCCGCCCCCGCCCTGGATTTTAAACTGAATGCTAGGCTCAGCTCTGCAAGGGAGAGCCCAGATGGAGGGAAATAGCTTGGGAAAAGAATAGATACCTTGGCTGGGATGTGGGGGAGGTAGCTAGAATAGAAGCAAAGGAAGACTCACTGGGCAGAGATCTGCTGGGCTGTGTGGTTGAGATAAGCGAGGGAACCAGGCCGGAAGTGCTCAGCTGACTGGCGGCCAACAGAGCCCCAGGCAGATTTGCACCCTGCAAGGGAGCCACCTCCAGCACTCCTCTGCCGCCCCCTTTACCTCTTAACACCTCTCTACTGCCCCCCTTGCCTCTTAGCGCCCCCCACAAGTCATCCCACCCCCCCCAGGAGGCGGTAATGCCCACTTTGGGAACCACTGCCATAAAGCAACAAAATCTATCCAGACCATCAGAAGCAACCCAGAGGCCGGCAGCCAAGGAAGATGTAACAGGAATCATCTCTAAGTGGAAGGACAGTGAAAACCACTATGTGGGGCACAACAGGCAGAAAACTGAGAGAATGCATGCACAAACATCAACTGATAGTCAGGAGACACAATAAAAACTCCTTAATTTCACAACACACTAACATGTTCAATCCCAATTGCAAATGAGAAACGTAGACATTTTAGACCAAGCCAAATCCACAAATATCAGAGAATTCCTACCTTGGCATTCTTTAATAGGTTCACAACCTTCTTCATCGTCCCAAAGGTGCTTTTTCAAGAGGCAACTGGGCTTTCTTCATTTTTCCTTGAAGACATTTAGCTACTCCTCCAAGAAACCTCTTCAGTTCTGACTCAGAATTGAGGAAGCTTCTTGGAGGAGAAGCGAAACGCCTTCAAGGAAAAACGAAGAAAGCCCAGGTGACTTTTTTAAAAAGCACCTTTGGGACAACCATGACCTGTATGACTGAGAATCTTCAGAGACATCCCACACATATTAAGAGAAGCACCAAATGAACAAGAATAATCAGAGAGATTATGCCCACCCAAAAACCAATCAGGGAAGAAACAACACCCCAATCAACACCCCAATCAAAATACCACGTATAAAGAACCAGCAAACTCTGCTCCTCCCTGCATGGATGATGTTCTTCAGCCTGGTGATGAAAGGTTTGCAGGAAGGAGAACAAGCTTAGAGAACACCAAGAACTCCCCAAAATCAACATAAACAAACATAAAATCTGATGGTTGCTCTAATCTCACTGAGCATTGGAATAATTAAAATTGTTTCTAAAATGAAAACTGTTCAGAAATTTCCAGAAAACCAAGAATGAGAAATCCAAGCATATTTCTGGGGGCCATAAGATCTAGAGAGAAGGGGTCACACCAGAGAAGGTCTGTTCCATCCATTATATCATTATTCTGCTCAGGGCCAAAGATGACTCATTTAATTTAGCTAAGGCCTCTCCAACTTGTCAATTTGATGAGTTGGGCTTGGAATCTCTCCTGGGGTTACAATCAGAGGTGGTATCCAGCAGGTTCTGACCAGTTCTGGAGAACCAGTAGTGGAAATTTTAAATAGTTCGGAGAACTGGTAAATACCACCTCTGACTGGCCCTGCCCCCATTTATTCTCTACCTCATCATCCTGTTTGATTAGGAGGGAATGGGGATTTTGTAATATCCTTCCCCTGGAGTGGGGAGGGAATGGGGATTTTGCAGTAACCTTCCCCTACCAAACCCACAAGCCATGCCCACCAAGCCAAGCCACGCCCATAGAACTGGTAGTAACCACTGGTTACAATCCTCCACAAAATTCTAAATTTTAAGGATATCCAGAAGAGCATAAGTCATAGGAGTGGTTCATCCTGGACAAATGATCTACATTGCTCTTCTGGATCTCTTTTCTGGAAATCCCAACATCCCTTTTGCTTTTTATATGACCATTAACCTCTGCACTTCTTTGTCTCCAGTTTCCTTAATTTTCTTGATAACAACAGGAACAGTAAAATGTTCTCTTCTGCAGGCATGTGGGCCGGGCGTTGAACAACATTGTGACAAAAATCTCTACGTAAGTGGAATCTGCTACCTGTTTGACACCAAACTGCACAACCCCCAAAACATAACAACTGGATATCAAAGTAAGGAGATGCATTATTATTAATATTTTAATTTTAATGGTTAATATGACAGAGAAAAGGATTTATTAAACACTTGGGGAATATTGAATTGAATCTAGATTAGTTTCTGTTCAGCTTCACATATGCCCTTATCCGGGGGGGGGGTGGGTCTATTTAATTTTTGGCCAACAGGAATTTCCTCAACAGTCTAGAAATCCCAACTGCCCCCTTTTCATCTGAGACATTCTTTCTTTTCTTTCATCCCACAGAGTGCCTGAAAGGCAAAGTGGACCTGGTGTTTCTTTTTGACGGGTCAGCCAGCATGAAAACATCTGAGTTCATGACTATCAAGCAGTTCATGATTGACGTCATGAAAGAATTGTGGAACAGTTCTGTACATGTAAGATGTTCTTACTGAGTACCATGTACTGGGTGGGTTCCACATAAGCGTGACCCGACAAAAGCGCGAACGTCATAAGTGCGGCGACAAAATCGCGGCGCTAAAACTGCGATGTCAAAAGCGCGTCGACAACAGCGCGCCGACAACAGCGCGCCGACAGAAGCGCGATTTAAGTTAAGGTAAGGTTTAGGGTTAGGTTTAGGGTTAGGTTTAGGGTTAGGTTTAGGGTTAGGCTTAGGGTTAGGCTTAGGGTTAGGTTTAGGGTTAGGTTTAGGGTTAGGTTACAGCGCGCTTCTGTCGGCGCGCTGTTCTCGGCGCGCTTCAGGGCTCATTCGTCGCTCCTTCGTCGCGTGGTTTTGTCACCGCAGTTTAGTCAGGCGCGCTTTTGTCGTTCGCGCATTTGTGGTGGAACCCCACATAAGAACCTTGCATTTTTAAGAGGCAGAATTAACTTACTAGCCATGGAAAAATTTCCTTCCTTCCTTCCTTCCCTCCTTCCCTCCCTCTCTTGCTCCCTCCCTCCCTCCCCCCTTCCTTCCTTCCTTCCTTCCTTTCTTCCTTCCCTCCTTCCTCTCCAGGGATGGGATTCAATTTTTTTTACTAGCAGTTCTGTGGGCGTGCTTTGTGGGCATGGCAGGGGAAGGATACCTCAAAATCCCCATTCCCACCCCACCCCACTAACCTGATTTCCAGCTCCATTCTCCTGTTCAGAGCAACAGAAGAAGATCAGCAGGGAGGCAGCAGGGGTGAGGCCAGCCTATTTCCTGGTTCTCCAAACTACTCAAAATTTCCGCTACCTGTTCTCCAGAACCTGTCAGAACTCTGTTCCTCTCCTCCCTCCCTCCGCGCCTCCTATCCATTCCTCCCTCCCTTCCCCCCTCCTTCCTCTCTTTCCTCTTTCCTTCAAAGAGTATTGCTTTATTACAGCCTGAAAATATTTCGTATATCAGAGGACATAACCATCAAAAACATTAATTTGATTCTATAAATTCACACAATAGGAGGGAGGGAGGAAGGAAAGGAAGGAAGAAAGGAAGACACTTGATGTTGAGACCACCCTATTTCTGCTGCAGTGTTGCAATTGTGGATCCATAGGTATAAAGTGGGTCCACTGCAAGAGTGGATTTGTGCTGGCATTACTAACAGTGCAGCGCGTAAAATGTTTTGCATATGCGCATGCACACAACATTAGAAAAGGGGAAAAAATACATTTTTCAAATGAAGATTGTTCTGTGCATTTGCGGAACAGAAAATCAAGATGGCGCCGCCACGCACATAACCAGTTCGGGTGCGTGCCCGGCTGAGTTACTACCTACACAGCCGAACCGGTCCGAACCAGCAGGAACCCACCTCTGGTCCAGTGACTCTGATTTCATAAAGGGCAACTTATGAGATGTTGGTTTAAAAAAAAGCATTCAAAACGACTCTGCCTTCATTAAGGAGACTTCCTTAATTATAATCAGGGCTGGGAAATTCTTCTTACTGTTTTCAAGATTTTGTGTTGAATCCAGATTAACCTTAATTATTTTCAACAGCACCCTTTCATCTGACCACTTTGGCAATGAGGGGCGTGCTAGGGTTTGCAAAAGGCTTTTCCAGCCATGCCATTAACTCTCTCTCTCTTTTTCCACCTTTCCAGTTTGCTGCTGTGCAGTTTTCAGAAGATGCCAAACTTGAATTTGATTTTAACGACTATACCAGCAATCGAAATCCTGAACAGCTCTTGGCCAACGTGGTTCATGCCGAGCAAATAACAAACACCTTCAGAGCTATCAAATTTGTGGCGTGAGTAGTTTTCCTTTTGGTGGCAGGAGATTTGGGGTAGGGGGGGAGGGGAGCTTGAGAAGAAATCCAGTCAAGTTGGAGATTTAAAATGGTGTGTCTTTTCTAAAGATTTAGATCACAATTGCATGGAAACATCTGGTGATTAATCAAGCAGGCCATCCAGACCTGGAACGTGGGTTGCGTTGGAGGCTTTAATTACAGTTTGAAATGACATTTTGCCTAATTCACTTGGCCATGTTGCCCAAATCTCTGGTTAGATTAGTGGGAAGTTGAGTGGCATTCCTGGTTCTGATATTCCCACCAGAATGAAATGGGGACATAAAGCTGAGAAGGAATACGCAGTTTTTCCTATCTAAAACATCTTGCAAGTCACTTGTTACTTTTTACTGTCTTAAGAAAATGTTTGAAAAACAAAATCTGGACATTTCATTCATCCAGCCATGATGAAGTAGAATTACCACAGGTGGCCTGTGACGTGCCATGTTATCTGACACTAAAGCCATGGTTAAATGGTTTAGCCATGATTATTCCCTGGCTTAGTTTACTGTGTTGTACAAACCAGTTCATAAACAATGCTACACTCCGCATCTAGTTTGGTGATGGGCAGTACAAATTCTGTGCTGTGGTATGGCAAAAGATAATGTAGTCCTTGACTTACAACCACAATTGAGCCCAAAGTTCCTATTGCTAAGTGAGACAGTGCCTTTGCCCTATTTCATGACCTTTCTAGCCACAATTGTTAAGTGAACCACTGCACTTTTCCCCCTTAAAAGAGCGTAGAAATGTTGGTGCCTTATACACCGAAAACAGCCATTTTTGGCCTCCCAAAGCCCCGCCCCCCTGCATCCCATTTTTGTGAAAAATGGGCTGTGTTTTTAAAAAACTGAGGCTTTTTTGGCTTCCCTCAGCCCTCAGCAGCCCTCTGTAGGCTTCAGCAGGGGTGGGGCAAGGTAAAAATGCCCCCGTTTTTGTGGAAAATGGGCAAAAAATGGGCTGTTTTTCATAAAAAGAGAGGTTTTTTGCCTTCCCTCAGCCCCCAGCAGCACTGTGCAAGCTTCAGCAGGGCTAGGGCAAGGCAAAAACAGGGGCATTTTGTCTTGCTCCAGCCCTGCTGAAGCCTGCACAGTGCTGCTGGGGCCTGAGGGAAGGCAAAAACTTTTTTTCTTCCTTACCTCTTTGAAAACTTGGTGCATCTTATACACCAGTGCATCTTATTGTCTAAAAAATATGGTAGTAGCACGGTTGTTAAGTAAATCTGGCTTCCCCATTGACTTTGCTGGCCAGAAGTTCTCAAAAAGTGATCACATGACCCCGGGACACTGCAACTGTCATAAATATGAACCAGTTGCCATGCATCCAAATTTTGATAACATGATCATAGGGAAGCTATGTGAAGTTGTGAAAAATGATCAAAAACTCACTTTTTTTCAGTGCCGTTGTAAATTTGAACAGTCACTACACAAATACTTGTAAGTCAAGGGCTACTCATATTAGCTTCCAACTTTCCAAATTAGATACCTTCCATAAATAGCAGCCTTAATCTCAATTCACCTCAGTGGATAGCCTTGTCGTGTTAGCATAGTTTTAGCCTGACCATGTCTGGAAGGATCAAATTATGACAAGGCCACTAGAGGCCAAATGTTCAAAGTTATACATGTGCCTTCAGGTCCCAATAATTAAAGTGTGCTTAGCATTTTCCTCGTATTTCCGTGTTCCTCAAAACTGTCAATTGTAAAATGTGTGGACTGCAACACCCATTTGGCAAGTTCAAAGAACACTGGTTTAGATAATAATTTCCTGTGCTTGTTGGTGGCAGAAATAAAGTCTTCATTCCTGAACGTGGCACCCGAAAAGAAGCCAACAAAGTGATTGTCATTATCACCGATGGGGACGCCTCAGACAGGGACAGAGGACATATAGAAGCTGTCAAGAAAAAGAACATCTTGCGCCTAATCATTGGGGTAAAGTATCCAGAGGCCCATCTGGCTAATGGAGAGACCAACTAAGCAGTATTGAAGTGGTCTGCCTTATAAACATTATATTAATAGTTAATATGTAAACATGAGGAGTAAAATGAAGAAGCGTATTTCAATTAATAAGATCAGATTTCCCCCCCCCCCCAATTAATAAAAGTTAATTCTATACCTGTACAGAAGATCCTCGACTTATGACTACAGTTGGGATCCGAATTTCTATTGCTAAGTTAGGCAAGTTATGTGAATCGTGTCTGATTTTATGGCCTTTGTTGGCTACTTTTGGTAAATAAATCTGGTTTCCTCCATTGATTTTGCTAGTTGGAAGCTGGCTGGGAAACACATGATCCGGAACCTTACAACCGTCGTGAATACATGCCGGTTGCCAAGTGCCCAAAGTTTAATCACATGATCCTGGTGATGCTGTGAGAGAATTAAATGCAAGGATCAATTGTAAGTCCCTTTTTTCAGTGCTGTTGTAACTTTGAATACGGTAATTGCTAAATGAATGGTTGTAAGTCGAGGACTACCATATGTATCAAATGTTCATGTACAGGTAGTTCTCAACTTATGACCATTTGTTTAGCAACTGTTCAAAGTGACAACAGCACTAAAAAAAGGGATTTATATCCTTTATTTGGATAAGTGAGAAATTTGTTAAGTAAGCTTTGCCCCATTTTATGACCATTCTTGTCACTGTTGTTAAGTGAATCAGTGCAGTAATTAAGTTAGTAACACGGTTGTTAAATGAATCTGAGTTCCCCATTGACTTTGCTTGTCAGAAGGTCGCAAAAGGGGATCACATAACCCCAGGATACTGCAACCGTCATAAATTTAAGTCAAGCGTCTGAATGTAAATCACCTGACTATAGGCATGCTGCAACAGTCGTAAGTGTGAAAAATGGTCACCTTTTTTCAGTGCCGTTGTAACTCTGAATGGTCACTAAATGAACTGTTGTAAGTCAAGGACGAACTGTACTTGATTCTTTACTGCTTCCCACCCGCTTATTGCTCTTTCCTTTTTCTGCATCTTTCAACGTTTTCAAAGACTGACTATAGAAATGCAAAATATTATCTCAATAATTCCTTCCTTGTCTTTCCAGATTGGTAATCACCTTAATTCACCTGATTCCCAAGAGAATCTCAAGCGGATTGCCTCGGAACCCACAAGTCAATTTTTTAAAATTCTTGCCAGCTTTGATGAGCTCAAAGACAGCTTCAATGATCTCCAGTCTAATATCTTTGCTATTGAAGGTAAGTCGAGCACACCGACAGACAGACAGACAGACAGACAGACAGACAGACAGACATGCACACACACACACACACACATATACATACATACATACATCAATATCAATACATGAACAGTGAGGCATCTGGGTATCACTCATTTGAATACAAGTGATAGTGATAGTATTAATGCAATTTGTTATTTAGATCATATTTATGTAGTTGTAATGTTATTATATTTATGTTAAAATATAGGTCTTCATTATTATTTTTTTATTTTTTTATTTATTTTTTGTTACATAAACAACACATGCCCACACCAGTGGGAAAAGAAAAAATCAAAACACAAAAAAGACAAAAAACAAAAAACAAGGCAGGGAAAAAAAGAAGAAACAAAAGGGAAAAAAAACCCACAAGTATATATTATAAAAAAGTATATCAGCTGGTTACAACATGTTTTGGTACATCTCTTCTATTAATTCATATTAGTTCAAATATCTTGACTCAAATGTTTACCATATTGACATCATTATACCTCCACTTTTAGTTGACTACAGTTATTTAAACATCTTTCATCCTTAATTATGCCAAAGATTTAACCCATAACCATATGCTAACATTTCATTTACTTGTTTGTAAAATCCTCTATTAACATCAAATCCTCATATCCTGTTTTAGCTAAACATCCATAATATTTAATACCAAAAATTCCATCTTCCATGTATATAGCTTATTATCATTCTCCTTTCTTTATGTAATTATATCGTATATCATAACATTTTCCCCATATTAGTTAACATTTAACTGTATATAGTTTTATTTTATTTTTAATAGTGATAATTATTGTGATTAATAACCTTTGTATATAGTCCAAAAGTATTTCTAACCTTCCCTTCTCATATCCAATTATTATTTATCATATCAACTCCACATTATATACATTACTGTCATTATCAATTATTATTCAACTATGTCTATTACAAATAAAAATAATTAGGTTTAGCTAATTTTGAGTTGTATTCTTCCATCTATCAGCCTGTGTCTCTCCAATCACAAAACCTCCTTAATCCTATTACCATTCGTGGATCAAGTTCTACAAAGTCTTTATAAGCAAGTCCAAACAGGAATATCTTCGCACCTTTTTGCTTAAGATGCCTCTCATATAATGTCCTACACGTTGTCCTACGCTTGTTGAACTTTTCAACTTGTCTTTAATTCTCAGTGGTGGTATCGAAGGATTTGCAAATGATGTTTCATAAAGTATAAATTCTTTAATGCTTCTCATTCCTCCTGCGCTCTGTCTTTTGAAATAAATCTTCTGTATGGCTGCCCCCCCTTCAAACGTTGCATCTCTTTCTCCCTCCGAAGTAAACCAGATGCCCGGAGTGTCAGCAAATTGAGAATCTTTAAACCAGATGCCCGGAATGTCAGCAAATTGAGAATCTTCATTTCTGACATCCTTCGTTTGTATTTCAGGAACATTCAAACATTCAACATCCTCACTTTTTTCTTCATATTTTGATGTTAAAAACAGCAAATAGTCCAGTTTTTTTTCAATTCTGTCATACGTATCAGAGAGCTTTTGCAATGCGGAAAAAAATCATTTGAAAAGAGTCATTTGAAACTTGCATAGACGCCATATTTGTGACACAGTTAATATTTTTCCTTTAGAGGCTTTAAGGTATTTGCAAGTAAAAACAAGTTGGGAACTGTACAATCTTATCTGATCTTAGACCAACCCAGCCAAGCAATAAAAGTGTCAAGTTGTAGGAAGCCAAATTATAGTAAATTGGTTTACAGCTCACTTACAGAGAGTCAGAGAAGATGTTGAGGTAATCTTTCCTTTGTCCATGTAAGTAGCATTTAAAACATTTAAGAAATAGGGTATCCACAGTCCATAAACCCATTAAGAGATCCAATTCGCCGCTAGATTCTTCTGTTCTTTGGTTTCAATTAGCTTAGATTTTTATGCGGACCGTGTCTCTCTGAGTAATAAAATAATCTTACCAGTTGGAAACACTCACGCCATTCTTAGGGGCAACCTGCAGTTTCGGTTAGCTTACAGCTAATCCAGAAGTCACTGGCAAAGGAGGTTAAATTCCACCACCCCCCCGGGGACTTTGCGAACGTCTCTGGGGTCGCTGGATCTCCTCCAACCTTTCACTGTCTCTCTGGGACAACTTGGGTCCAAAAAGGACCGTCCAATTTCCTTCAGAATAGAGGAATTTCAGGAATAGCCTGAAAATCCATCTTCTCACTGCTAAGCCCCGCCTTCTTCCAGGTCTTCATTATTTAGTTATTCAATATTAGTCCCCCATTCCAGTGACAATAACAATATCATTAAAATATACGTAGTATTACCATCTTTCAAAATCTAATCTTTATATCTAGCTATTGCTTTTAATATGTTATATAAAATATGCATAATAATATCCCCCCTATTTCTTGTTTCTGCCTCTGTTCTAGCGCCTAGTAAAGCCAATCTTGTATTACAAAACATTTCCTCTATCCATCATATCTTGCCCGTTTTAATATTTCAATTCTTATTCATTTTTTGACTTGCTTCCCAAATTCCTCCCTTGGGTCTTCATCTCTATAAACATATTTCCTGTTTTAACTTAAGTATTTCTTCCATCTCTACTATCTTTTGCTGCCAAGCCTCTAGAGGATATGCCCAAATCTCTATTTTCTTTTGAAAAATATCTTTCTGTTTATCCAGTATAATTTTTTGGTATTTTAGTTTAGTTTTATTACCTTCTCTTTCTTATCTTCTTGTTTTGTTTGTTAATTTGTTCCTTTTATCTATTTCCCTGGTCTCTCTGTTATATCCTCTATTTCCTGGGCTTTTTGGTCATTATTCATTATCCCTTGTGGAGCACTTTTTAGCTTCCCATTTATGTTATTCATTAAATCCATCATCTCCCTTTGATTCCTTGTCATAATATCATAAATGTTTGAAACATCGATACATTTCTTTTTACATCTCATTTATCTCCCCCTGCTGAAACATCTTATCTTCTTTTGATAAGTTCAAATATAGATCAATAGTCTGTCAATGGTCTGTCACTGCCCCAAAGTCTCAATTGTCTTTGCCCTCATAAAGTTGATCTGTAAACCATTTACTCAGTCCTGATGTTGCTCCTCAGGGAATACAGTAATGTAGTTCTTTATAGCTTTTTTTAGGTAATCCAGGAAAGTTTTCAAATGTCTCCATAAATCCATTCTATGAGTACAATCATAACTCCTGGTATTTGAAAGTCACTTTAATTAGATGTCTTCTGTGTTTTCACCATTAGAGCTCCAGTAGTCATAGAGTAGATAAGGAATAGAGCAATAGATAGCACAGCAGCCTTCTAGGTGTTATTTCTACTTTCTCCTCTGTCTTATCAGTCTTTTCCCAGGATTATAGGAATATAATTATTCCATTCACCTATAGGTGGCGCCTTTAGCTTAACTTCAACATTGCACAAATTCGAATAGGTTCCGTTTGTGTTTGTTCAAACAAATAGTCAAAATTCTGACAAGTAATTCCAGCATTTTAAAATGCCTTATTGTCAATAAAAATTAGAGATCCAATCTTTCTATGTTTTTAAAGTTTTGCATCTCTTCTTAAAATCCTTTTCTTTCAGGTCTATAATTTTTCTCTCTGTAATTGTTCGCTGCTTAAAAAACTCTTCAGAGTCTTTTTTTCAGAGTTTATTTTGTTTAGGGTAGGTTTTAGGTAAAAAATAAAGTCACCTCACCCAGTTCCAGTCATTGTTTATCCAAACCACTCCAGCACATTCTTTGTTTCTTTGGCTACCCCAGCTTCACGGCAGCCATAATGGCTGCCTCTCCTCTTCATCATCAGATGAGAGGGAATTAGCCCTGGGTAAAGCAGGAGAGCCGCTGCTCTCTGCAACTTGCGGAGCACTCCTCCATCCTTTGTCACCCCTACAGGATGACTTTAGCCCCTTGTGGGGCCCTCCAATGAAGGGATTTTGCAGAGCCCCACTCTTTGCATCCGATAGCACCACGATAGAAGTCTTCAACCAGAAATCTTAAAACATATACATATAATCCCCACTAGTTGAATACTGATTAACGTATTACACAATATTACTTTCTCACCCCTTGTGAAATGGGCAATTTTTTTTTAATCCCTATCTTTCTTCATCACAGGTACCAGTGACAGCAGATCCTTCCACCTGGAATTGTCATCCAGCGGATTCAGTGCAGATATATCCCAGGTGAGGCTGAAGGATTGGAAAGACACCCCCCCTCCCCAATATACAGGTAGTCCTTGATTTATAACCTCAATTGGGACCAAAATTTCCATGGCTAATAACATGGTTGTTAAATTAGTTTTGCTTGATTTTTTGATCTTTTTTGCCACAGTGGTTAAGCAAATCACCACAATTGTTAAGTGACTCACACAGCTGATTAGCAAGTCCAACTTCTTCCACTGGCTTTGGCTGGGAACATCAAAAATGGCGATCATGTGACCTCAGGATGCTACAACCGTCATAAATATATGCCAGTTGCCAAGTGCCTGAATTTTGATCACATGACCAGATCATGCTGGCTGGGGAATTCTGGGATTTGACGATTACATATCTTAAAATTGATAAACACTGGTAGGGGTTCATCATCTCTAGAATATTTGTTTTTAAGGGCAAAATCAGGGCTGAGAACACTTCCAGATGAGCACATTATAACAGGGGTCTCCAACCGTGGCAACTTTAAGACTTGTGGACTTCAACTCCCAGAATTCCTCAGCTAGCTTCGCTGGTTTAGGAATTCTGGGATCATCTCCCAGTGCACAAGTCTTAAAGTTGACAAGGTTGGAGTCCCCTGCATTATAACATTGCCATCTATGCTTCCTTGTGATCTGCCTTGCTAAAGCAAGATCTTTTGATCTGCAGGATCATGTGATTCTTGGTGCTGTGGGTGCTGACAACTGGGCTGGGGGCATTCTAGAGCAGCAGCAGGATTTTGCCGGTGAAAGATTCATTACAACTCCCTCAGTACGCAAAGAGATGGAAGGTGCCTACCTGGGTGAGTAGAGAATGCCATCATCCCAATATAATATGGACTACTCTTTCCCATCCATCATCATATGTTGGCTGAGCATTGTGGCTGTTCTGGGTGCCAATTTACAGAAGATGGATCTGGATGTTTATACAAACTGAAGTTTAGTTTTTTGTTGTTTTGCTTATCCTATAGAATTGGGTGGTATATAACCATCTTTCCTATGGAACATAGGGTTATGAGTCAAACCTGTCTTTCAATCTTGTGGTTACTTCTTGTTGTTACAGATACATTTAAAATTAGGGACACGGTGGCTCAGTGACTAAGACGCTGAGCTTGTCGATCAGAAAGGTCTGCAATTCAGCAGTTCGAATCCCTAGTGCTGCGTAACGCAGTGAGCTCCCATTACTTGTCCCAGCTTTTGCCAACCTAGCAGTTCGAAAGCATGTAAAAATGCAAGTAGAAAAATGGGGACATCTTTGGTGGGAAGGTAACAGCGTTCTGTGCACCTTTGGCATTTAGTCATGCTGGCCATATGACCACGGAGACATCTTCAGACAGCGCTGGCTCTTCGGCTTTGAAACAGAGATGAGCACCACCCCCCAGAGTCAGGAATGACTAGCACATATGTACAAGGGGGAACCTTTTTTACCTTTGCATTTAAAATTATTCACAAATATGAATACAGGTACTCCTCGACTTACGACCACAACTGAGCCCAAAATTTCTCTTGCTAAGTGAGAACAGTTGTAAAGTGAGTTTTGCCTCATTTTACAACCTTTCTTGCCATACTTGCTAAGTGGACCACTGCAGTTGTTAAGTTAGTAACACGGTTGTTAGGTGAATTTGGCTTCCCCATTAGCTTTTCTCTTCAGAAGGTCACAAAAACTGATGTACCCCAAGCTACTGTAACGTCATAAATATGAGTTGCCAAGTGTCTGAATTTTGATCATGTGATCATGGGCACGCTACATCAGTCGTAAGTGTGAAAAAGAGTCATAAGTTACTTTCTCAGTGTGGTTGTAACGTCGAACAGTCATTAAACAAATAGTTATAATTTGAGGACTATATATAATAGTATTCAATAAGCCTTCGGGTATAAAGGGGCTATAGTAACCCACATGAAGGGTTTTTTTGCCCTGTGAAATCAATCTATCTATCTATCTATCTATCTATCTATCTATCTATCTATCTATCTATCTATCTATCTATCTATCTATCTATCTATCTTTGCCTGTAGCCTTGAAAGTTTCACATTCACTAGTTTATATAGTTTCTAAATATCAGTTGTTAAAAAAAGCAATTTAACATTATGTGTGAACTCAGGGATTGTGGTTTATAAACCATGGCCTGCTGGTTAAGTATGCTAAATGAGCCTAGTTGTTCTGATATACTTTCCTAAGTAAGTACACCAAACCGAATGTAATTTGTAAATCTAGCTATCTTATTTAAGAAGCCGTAGTGAAACAAGATTTGGTGTAAAACAGTGTATAAACCCAGGCAGAGTGTCTAATCCTCACTATTATAGAATTAAAAGAAGATGCTGCTTTGTTGTGCAAAAGGCCCCCAGTTTAACTCAGTGTTTCTCAATCTTGGCAGCTGGGAAATCTGTAGATTACAACTCCCAGAATTCCCCAGCCAGCATGATTTTAAGGCACTGATGTTCACACATCTTAAAGCTTCCAAGATTGACAAACATTGGTCTAACCCTTCTGTGGGATGTCCATCCATCCATGTTTTTAACCTTCACAGGGTACACACTCAGTTTTCTCCAGCATCGTCAGAAAGCATTCTACGCCGTTGGTGCCCCTCGATACCAACATATGGGAAGGGTCCTTATATTTGAGGTTGATGCCAAAACTCAGAACTGGACTTTAAAGCAAGAAATTAAAGGGCAACAGGTAAAGGAGAGAAAAAAAGAATCATAGAATCATAGGGCTGAAAGGAACTTTGAAGATCTTCTAGTTATAAGGAACTTTCTAGATATTTTGGTCCACTGCTGCCTAGCATCATTGTTAGAACTAGGCCAATGTTTCCCAACCTTGCAAAATTGAGGGTTAACGGACTTCAGCTCCCAGAATTCTCTGCAGTGGCTAGGCTGGCTGTGGAATTCTAGGAGTTGACATCTATATACGTACCTGGAAATTGCCAAGGTTGAGAAACCCTGATAGCAAAAGGACGATCATGGTGGACCAAGAAAACCTAATCAGGATTCTTCTCCTTCTCTTTCCCTAGTAGATAGCAGTGGTTGACTTTTGTGAGCTGTAGCACATTTCATCAGGTGCATGGAATGGTTAAACATGGGGTACCGAGAGAGAGAGAGAGAGAGAGAGAGAGAGAGAGAGAGAGAGGGAGGGAGGGAGGGAGGGAGGGAGGGAGGGAAAGTGAGAGGGGGGGAGAGAGAGATTGGACAGTGATGGTAGAGAGATGGGATAATTTTGCAGATAAAGATTCAAGGGAAAAGATTACAAATACCTTGTCAATTAACAAATGCAATGTGTTAAGACTCACAATGTCTGTTCAGATGTTCAAAAAGGCCAGACTTTGTCAGATGATGTAAATAAGATAAGATAAGATGATAAGGTAAGGTAGGGTAGGATAGGATAATTATAGGGTAAGGTAATGTAAAGTAGGGTAGAGTAGGATAGGGGTAGGATAGGATAGGATGGGGTAAGGTAAGATAAGGTAAGGTAAGGTAAAGTAGGGAAAGGATAGGGATATGGTAAGGTAGGGTAGGGTAAGGTAGAGTAGGGATAGGGTAGGATAGGATAGGGATAGGGTAAGGTAAGGTAGGGTAGGGATAGGGTAGGATAAGGATAAGGTAGGGATAGGGTGGGGTAGGATAGGGTAGGATAGGGATAGGGTAGAGTAAGGTAGGATAGGGATAGGGTAGGGTAGGGTAGGATAGGGATAGGGTAGGGTAGGGTAGGGTAGGGTAGGGTAGGGTAGGGTAAGGTAGTGTAGAGTAGAGTAGGACAGGACAGGACAGGACAGGACAAGATAAAATAATTTTATTGTCATTTTTACAGCCTGTTCTCAAGAAAAAGTGTATATCTAACCAAACACAAACTTAATGCACATATAAACATGCTATATACATACATAAACAGATGTACATGATCATTTCAAAGCACAGTACAAAGATCAACTGTTATTATCTATCATTAGGACTCCTGTGCTGGTAACTCTGCCTCTTCATTCTATGCATTTTGATGCCCCTTTTGCAGACTGGATCCTATTTTGGAGGAGTGCTTTGTGCCGTGGACATAGATGGTGATCAAGAAACAGACCTGCTGCTTATCGGGGCCCCGCAATATTTCACCGAAACGAGAGGAGGCCAGGTTTACGCATATGGTTGGGAAGAGGTGAGTCAGGAAAATGGGCAGGGCGATACAGGTAGTCCTCAACTTAAACAGTTCGTTTAGTTCAAAAGTTACAGTGGCACTGACAAATGTGGCTTTATGGCTGTTTTTTACAGTTATGAACTTTCCAGTATTCCCATGTGATCAAAAATTCAGATGCTTGGCAACTGGTTCCTATTTAGGATGGTCGCCAAGTCCCAAGATCACATGACCCCCTTTTGCAACTTTCTGACAAGCAAAGTTAACAAGGAGGTCAGATTCGCTTGACAACTGGGTTACTCACTTATCAACGGAAGCAAGAAAGGTTGTTAAAATGGAATAAAATTCACTTAACAAATGTCTCGCTTAGCAATAGAGTTCTTGGACTCAATTATGGTTGTACGTCGAGGACTACCTGTACATATCCCACATATCTGGGAGATGCCCTCATTGTATTCTAGATTTGGAGAGTGGATGCTATCTCAAAGACACCTTTCTTTCCAGGATAATCTCGTTCTCCTTGGAGAATTTAATGGGGATTTAGGATACCCCTTGGGCCGATTTGGAGCAGCCATCACAGATCTGGCAGACGTCAATGGGGATGGACAGACGGACGTGGCTATAGGAGCTCCCTTAGAGGATGAGGAGAGGGGAGCTGTCTACATCTACAATAACCTCGAGAAGACTCTGCTTATGGAGTACAGCCAGGTGTGACTACAGCAACGGTGTTGCATGCTAGGTTTACCTGAGAGATTTGCTAACATGCCACATCCAGCTGTTCATTACTGATCTCCAAAGCTAAGTTGATCAGATCAAAGTAATAATTGGATTACTACTAAGTGTTACAGCTGTAGGCATCTCAGAAGACACTAATAGTCAAGTCTTTCCGTATTGTTCAGTGAAGCTACATGGATGTGTGTGTAAAATTGCCAAGGGGGGAAATCAGTTTGAAAGATGTAACAAATAAGAAATGTAAAAGAAATAAACTATGAGCCCAGGGCACTTAACTAGCTAGGAGACTCCAAAAAGTGTTTATTTCAAGAGGCGACTGGACTTTCTGGTTTTTTTTGAAGATGTTCCGCTTTTCATCCAAGAAGCTTCTTCAGCTCTGAGTACCAGTCAGCAGTCAAAGCTGAAGAAGCTTCTTGGATGAGAAATGAAACGTCTTCAAAGAAAAACCAGAAAGTCCAGTTGCCTCTTTAAAAAAGCACCTTTGGGACAACCATGACCAGGATGACTGGGAATCTCCATAGACATTTCGCCAGGACACTGGCCTGGCCATTTCTATGCATCAACAAGGGTTCATACAACACTTCTGACACATTCATTTCACACTCTGAAAGTCAGTTTTGGGTTGGCAGCACATTAGAACTAGAAAGTTGATGGCCTACAGCAAGGAGCATCCAACCTTGATAACGTTAAGACTTCTGGACTTCAACTCAGGTGGGGGAATTCTGAGAGTTGGAGTCCACAAGTCTTAAAGGTTGGACACTCCTGGTCCACAAGGTTTCTTCTGTTTGTCAACTATGTCTTTGAATAGACAGCGCCAACATGACTGACCAAAGAAGTCCTGCATCTATTCTGTCAATCACTCCATGGAAGAATAGCTTTTTTTTATAAAAAAAACACCTTTTGGATGACCGTCTATTGTCATTCCAAGGAAGTTATAAAATATATTAAAACGTGGCAATAGAAACACAGTAAAACGCAGTCTAAAATGTTAGTTTTTGAAGCACCAGCTTTCTGAAAGAATCAGACTAAGGCTCTTCCAGTCTGGAACTTTACTTCTAGTTAAGTCAACAGCATTTATCTCCTGCAGAGAATCACTGGAGCCAGCATTTCTCCTGGTCTGAGATACTTTGGACAGTCCATCCAAGGAAAGACAGATCTCCGTGGAGATGGTCTCATCAGCATTACAGTAGGAGCCTTGGGAAAGGTGATGGTTCTCCAGTAAGTGACTGAGAGTTCATGTTCTTGGGTTGACCCAGATGAGGCCATAAGACTTCAGAAAGTGAAAGAAAGACCAGAAAGTGAAGCAAAGAGCAATTGCAGGACACATAACAATATATTCAGTGTTTTTTCCACTACCATATTTATTAAATTAGGAACTTATTAGGGGAGTTTTCATTTCCTATAGAAATAACAATAAACTTCTAAACCAGTGGTTCCCAATCTTTTTTTTTTTTTGGCCGTGCCCCACCTAAAAATCTTTAAAATCCTGATGCTCCCCCCCCCCCCCGTGACGTATAATTCTTATTTCACTCAAAAACTGAACTCTACTAATGCAGAGGAAGCCTAAAAGGCTATTAACTTGGTTTAAACATGGATCAAATTGCCCCCATTAAAAATCAAATTGCCCCCCTGTGGGGCATGGGCCCCACGTTGGGAACCACTGTTCTAAATGAATGTCAGAATAGAAATTTCCCAGCTTGTAGGAAGCAATTCACTTTTTGTTACCCTCAAAAGATACTATAAAGAAAGAAAAATAGGCTTTAGATATTTGTAAGATTATGTTTTCCTTTCCTGGGGCTTCAGAAAAATAATTGATAATAACAAAAAATAATAATACACTTTTTGTTTAAGTAGTGAAGATGAGGAATTTGAAATTTATGTTAAATACCATGTAGCTTCAGAAAGAGAAACAATCTGATTTTACTTCTTCTTTCTTCTGTTTCAAAAGTAGAATTTAACATTAAAGGCAGAATAAAGCAAAATTCTAACTCTTGTTAACAATAATTAGTTGTGAGAAAAGAGAAAGTACAACATTCTTACTTTTGTGAAAGGTGACTGACCTTTCTTTAATTGGCTGAGATGGGGAGGGTAAATTATTAGAAATAAAATCCCTGGTTTTAGGAAGATAAAAATCTGTCTGAGCTGGGAAATTATTTCTCAAATTAAATTATAATTACAGATAGTCCGACTTATAACCAAAACTGAGCCCAAAATTTCTGCTGTTAACTGAGGTATTTTCTAAGTGAGTTTTATGACCTTTCTTGCCACAGTTGTTAAGTGAATCACTGCAGTTGTTAAGTTAATAATATGGTTGTTAAGTGAAACTGGCCTTCCCATTGCAGGATACTGCAACCATTATAAATATGAACCTGTGGCCAAGTATCTTAATTTTGATTATATGACTGTGGGGAATATTGCAACGGTCATAAAAAATATAAAGTAATTTTATTCACTGCTGTTGTAACTTTGAACTTTGAACACCTAAATGTAGACGCTTTGATCCACAGGGACTAGTAGAATACAATACAATACAAAACAAAACAATACAATACAATACAATAGCAGAGTTGGAAGGGTTCATGGAGGTCTTCTAGTACAACCCCCTGCCTAGGCAGGAAACCCTATACCGTTTCAGACAGATGGCTATCCAACATCTTCTTAAAGACTTCCAGGGTTGGGGCATTCACAACTTCTGGAAGCAAGCTGTTCCACTGATTAATTGTTCTAACTGTCAGGAAATTTCTCCTCAGTTCTAAGTTGCTTCCCTCCTTGATTAGTTTCCACCTATTGCTCTTGTTCTGCCCTCATATGCCTTGGAGAATAGTTTGACTCCCTCTTCTTTGAGGCAACCCCTGAGACATTGGAACACTTCTATCATGTCTCCCCTAGTCCTTCTTTCTATTAAACTAGACATACCCAGTTCCTGCAATCGTTCTTCATATGTTTTAGTCTCCAGTCCCCTAATCATCTTTGTTGCTCTTCTCTGTACTCTTTCCAGAGTCTCCACATCTTTTCTACATCGTGATGACCAAAACTGAATGCAGTATTCCAAGTGTGGCCTTACCAAGGCATTATAAAGTGGTATTAACACTACACGTGATCTTGATTCTATCCCTCTGTTTATGCAGCCTAGAACTGTGTTGGCTTTTTTGGCAGCTGCTGCACACTGCTGGCTCATATTTAAATGGTTGTCCATTAGGACTCCAAGATCCCTCTCACAGTTACTACTATTGAGGAAGATACCATCTATACTGTACCTGTGCATTTTGGTTTTCTTGCCTAAATGTAGAACCTTACTCTTTTCACCACTGAATTTCATTTTATTAGATAGTGCCTAATGTTCAAGTTTGTCAAGATCCTTCTGTATCTTAAGCCTATCTTTTGAAGTGTTGGGGTGTAATCTGTCCAGTCCTGGTGATTTGAACTCATCTAGGGTAGACAGGTGCTCACTTACCATTTTCTTCCCTAATATTTTTGTTTTGTGGTACTTGCAGATCCAGACCAATTGTTAACGTGGCCACACAAGTTACTTTTGAGCCCAAGGAAATTCCAGTGAAAGATGTTGAATGCACTGGGAATAGCGAATCCTGGCAAAATATAAATTTGAAACTTAGGATCTGCTTCAATAACAGCTTTGCCACAGAGAGTTACAAAGGTGAGTCATCTGGACTGATCCTGATCCAGAGAACAATCCAGCATTCACATCGGTTGCACAGCGAGTGATATGAGGACAAGACAAAACAGTCCATGGTTTCTTCAATGCTAGTTGCTTCCCTATGAAATGGCCAACTTTAGAAAGAACCCAAATGTAGAATCAGCCAGTGTCAGAGTTTGTTGCAGAAAAATCAAATCCAGAAAGCACAGAAAGATAACAGATTTAGCTGGATTCATTAACTTGTTTATATACATAATAACAGATGAATAAATGTACAATACCAATAGTAGATTATTTCAATGTGGTAGAAGTTACAAGCAGAACACAAGCAGGAGAGAATTGTTAGTTTCATTTCAGAGTTCAGAGCAAGCAGAATAGTTTCAGTTTCGATTCTCAGCACAGACTCAGATCTGTTTAAGCTCTCATTGGCTGACTTAGTTGCTATGCTTATTCATTGGCTGACCTTGTTACCATGTCTCTCCCAGTCATGAATATTCTAACAGCCAGCCCATTACATTTGTGTGTTTTCTGTGTTTGTGTCTTGTTATATTCATTTTTTTCCTCACTTAAAATGGCATGGTGGTATTAGGCTAAGCAATGCACTACCAAGGCTTTGGACTCAGCTGTGTCTTTTATCCAGGGCTTCCAATGTTGCTCCTTTTAAAAATTGTTTTCTGTTTAGGCAGCAATGGCATTGGCATTCTTAATGAATGGCCTCCAATTGGTTAAAACAGGGCTCTCCAAACTTAGCAAATTTAAGACTCATGAATTCAATTCCCAGAATTCCCCAGCCAGCTGGCTGGGGAATTCTGTGAGTTGGAAGTCCACAAGTCTTAAAATTGCCAAATTTGGAGGCCCCCGGCTTATAGAGATAGTCCTCGAACATAAGACCACAATGGAGCCCAAAATTGATATCTCTAAGGAAGACATTTGTTGAGTGAGTTTTTGCCCCATTTTATGACTTTTCTTGCCACAGTTGCTAAGTTTGTGTTTGTGTTTATCGCAGTTGTTAAGTTAGTTATACGGTTGTTAAGTGAATCTGGTTTATCCATTGACATTATCAGAATGTCACAAAAGGTGATCACATGATCTTGGGACACAGCAACTGTCATAAACGTGAATCGCCAACTTTCTGAATTTTGATCATGTGACATTGGAGATGCTGCAACAATTGTAAGTGGAAAAACGATCATGTCACTTTTTTCAGTGATGTAACTTTGAACGGTCACTAAATGTACTGTTGTAAGTCAAGGACTACCTGCAATAAACCCCTTGGGGACTTTTTGTGACAATTCCTTCTAATACTTATTCCCCTTAGCACAATTTTGTCTTTAATTATCTAAAAGGAAAGATAGCATCCATTTTCATGATATTTTCTATTTAAAAAAATGTTTATTGTTTTTAATCAGTTTGTGTAGGTTGTTCTCGACTTATGATCGGTTGGTAAGAGACTGTTTGAAATTATGGCCTACCTGAAAAAAGAAACTTATGAGGATTACTTGTTTACTTCCTGTTTCCTGGTTGTTACTCTTTTTTTTTTAAGGCATGGGATTGGTGGAGGGGAATTGTATTTTCAATACAACAGGATCCAGAGATTTGCTGTTATAGTCATCAAAATAGGCAGAGGACTTGCAGAATATCTGCCCAGCTTTTTACACATCAGCCATTTTCTTCCTTCTAGGGCATCTGTCTGCAAAACTGTTGTTCCGCTTGGAGATTGACCCAGACAGGGTGAAATACCGGGGAGAATTTAGGAATGGCAAGAATATTATAAACGGAGCCGAAGAAATCTCTCTAAAGCCAGTGTGTGTATTGGAGGAAATTAATATCACGGTAAATCAAAAGTCGTTGTTAAATCTCTTGTTCATAGATTCTAAATTTCTACCTCTTGTGTGTTGGTGAAGCATCTTCTTGAGAAGGTTGGCTAGTCTGCCCCCAGATATTGCTAATGTGATGGTTACCAGCCACATTACCGTACAAGAATCCTTGCTTAAGCAGCTCCTGTCATTGTCTTTCAGAATTGCATTGAGGATTACTTGTCAGCCATCAAGCTCCTTGTGAATTTGTCCCTTGAGGAAGATGGTTTGCTGAAGAGTGGACTTCCTAGGCCTATTCTGAATCCTTTAAGCAATAGGACAATGGTGGAGGTGAGACCTTATTTGTTTGTGTGTAAGGGGGGGAATAACAGATTTAGCCATAAGCAGAAGAGAATCCGTAGTAGTGAACTCCCGTTACTTGTCCCAGCTTCTGCCAACCTAGCAGTTCGAAAGCTTGTAAAAAATGCAAGTAGAAAAATAGGAATCACCTTTGGTGGGAAGGTAACAGTGTTCCGTGCGCCTTCAGCACAGAGATGTCTTCGGACAGTGCTGGCTCTTTGGCTTTGAAACGGAGATTTGCACTGCCAAGGTGGCGCAGTGGTTAAATGCAGCACTGCAGGCTACTGCTAGATCAGCAGTTCAGCGGTTCAAATCTCACCGGCTCAGGGTTGACTCAGCCTTCCATCCTTCCGAGGTGGGTAAAATGAGGACCCAGATTGTTGGGGGCAATATGCTGACTCTCTGTAAACCGCTTAGAGAGGCCTGAAAGGCCTATGAAGCGGTATATAAGTCTACTGCTATTGCTATTACTGCTATTGTCCCTACAGTCAGGAATGAAGCATCATCAGAGGTGATATCCAGCAGGTTCTGACCAGTTGTGGAGAACCAGTAGCAGAAGATTTGAGTAGTTCAGAGAACCAGTAAATACCACCTATGACTGGCCCTGCCCCCATCTATTCTCTGCCTCCCGAGTCCCAGCCGATCAGGAGCAAATGGGGATTTTGCAGTAATCTTCCCCTGGAGTGGGGAGGGGATGGAGATTTTACAGTATCCTTCTCCTGCCACATCCACCAAGCCATGCCACGCGCACCAAGCCACGCCCACAGAACCAGTAGTAAAAAAAATTGAATCCCATTACTGACTAGCACATATGTGCAAAGGGAGCCTTTACCTTTAAGAAGAGAATGTAAATCAGGGTTGAACGGTGGTGTCCTTACTGCTCTCTGAGCTTGGTTGTTTTCTGGCAGACATTTCAATACCAAAGTGGATAACATCATCAGTGCCAGCAGAGAATAGGCTTTGCTCTCTGTTTATATATCGGTTGCTTGCTCTGTCAGTATTGGTGGGAATGGCTTAATTGGGCTCTTGCTACTGTTAGCTTGTTTGAGTAAAAGATTAACATTAGACTAACAATCAAGACACAAACAATACCCCCATCAAGGAACTGCCCAACAAGCTAACAGTACACAGCAACCCAATCAAGGAACTACCAGGACCATTCCCGCTGACAGTGACAGAACAAGCCTCTAGAATGTAAAACGAGAGCAAATCCCACTCCCACCATCTTAAAGACATCTGGGAGGAAACCAGGAGATGGGCCTCAACCTGGCATATTTTAGCATAGGGTAAATATATATATGGATATTCTCAATCATCCAGGTCATGGTTGTCTCCAAGGTGCTTTTTCAAGAGGCAACTGGACTTTCTGGTTTTTCTTTGAAGACGTTTTGCTTGTCACCCAAGAAACTTCTTCAGCTGTGACTGGATGGTGGGGAATGGAAGGATTTATATTCCTTGTAGACAACAGATTATTTGCATTCTTTTATGGAGTCACTGAGGCTACTTGGAGGTTTGTCTGTGTCCTCAGGGTCACCTGAATAGTGGGGGAGGGGAATAAATGTGACATCATCTATCTCCAGTTTACAATAATGTCCTTTCAGCAGTTCCAAGAACGCTCCACACCCATTTGCACTACTCAGGTGACCCTGAGGACACAGACAAGTCTCCAGGTGGCCTCAATGACTCTCTCTAAAAGGACGCAAATGACCAGCTGTCTGTAAGGAATATAAATCCTTCCATTCCCCACCATTCAGTCAGAGCTGAAGAAGCCTCATGGATGAGAAGTGAAAGGTCTTTGAAGAATAACAAGGAATGTTAGCAGGGTAAGATATTACACTGGATATGTGTAAATATTTCCTCTTATCAAATACAACAGATTCCTTTTGACAAGAACTGTGGAACAGATGACATCTGTGTGGCCGACCTGAAAATCACCTTCCATTCTTCAGGGTAAGTATAAATTCCTTGATACCCTCAGTCACTTTTCTTCAAAGAATATGAGAAAAATCAGAAGCTGTCTAGGAACTGCAAGGTTTCAGTTTCATCAACACTAATCCACATTTATGTAGCCTGGTTTTAAATAACAGGCAGTCTTCACTTCACCATCAATTGCTTAATGGCTGTTCAAAGTTATGATGGATCCCAGAAAATTACTTATCCACCCCTTTCAGTCATGTGTTCGCATTTCAGGCATTCGTCAAGCAGTTCATATTTACAACTGGTTGCAGCATCCCATGGGCTTCTGAATGCAATTTGCGATTTTTTCCCCCAGTTTCTGGTACAAAAAGCATGCATTTGAGAGAATGGATCTGCTTATCATCCAAATGATTTGTTTAATGACTATAGTGACTCACTTTGTAAAAGTCATAAAATAAAGTCAAGTCACTTAGTGATCCACTTAATGATTACAAAGGTATCGACCAAAATTCTAGGCTCTGTGATTGTTAAGTGAGGACTATCTGCAAGATTGTTTTAATAATCCTTTGTAAAACACTGAAATTTAATGTGAAGCTGAGTGAAGCCAAAGATGACAAACATGGCTATGGAGAAAAATCCTTGAGATTTTAGATTCTGGAGTTGAACAAATTATCTTTCAGAAACTCTTTCTCTTCTACACCAGTTTTTACAGTTCTAAAGGCTCCAGGGTGAAATTGCATTGAATAGCCACTCTTGTGGCTATTTAGCAAGCTTGCCTCAAGGATGCATCAACAGAAGGATACTGTCAAGATCATGTGAAGCGCTAATATTGCTTTATATTATACCAGTAAAACCATATTGGGAATAGATTTTTAAGAAGAGATCGGACAGCCATTTGTTCAGAATGGTATAGGTCTCTTGCACAAGCACAGGGTTGGACTAGAAGACCTCCAAGGTCCCTTCCAACTCTTGTTATTCTGCATTTGATTCTGTTTTCTGTATATTTATCGAAACTGGGAACGGAATAGCACTAATCCACTTCTGCTCCTGTACAATAGGTCTAAGGAACTGGTTGTATCTCCTCAATATCCACTAGAAATGAATTTGGAACTGGTGAATCAGCGGGAAGATGCCTATTTTACGATGCTCTACGTGCCTCTGTTGCCAGGCCTTTCTTTCCGCAAACATTCAGTGCTGAAAGTATGTATGCCATCTTTTCAAACGCAGGACTTTGCAGTGGGTGTATTCCTCCACCTTCCACCCCCACCCCACCCCTGGTGCCATGATTCTGCCTGCTGGAATAGCATATATTTCAGCAGCTCCCTTTTTACCTGTCCGAAGAATTGGGCTAAAGGAAAAGCCACAGAGTTTGAGTTTTTTGAAAAAGGAGTGTTTCTAATGGCCCAAAAGTGTAGGCTATGTGGCGACTGTAACCTCTCTATGGCAGGGTTCCCCAACCTGTGGGCTTTGGGTCATGTTCTGTTAGCCACTGGGCCACTTGAGTGGCTGGCCAATACATGTGTGTGCCCGCACCCCCTACTCGCACTAGTGTTGTGGGGTCAAATGGGCACTATCATCGCCATGAGCGCACACTCCCCCAATTTGTGCTGGTGCATCAAATGGGTGCTTTCATGACCTCGAGTGCACATATTCCCCAGTCGCACTAGCATTGTGGCATTGCATGGGCACTATCGTTGGCGCAAGTGCATACCCCCCACTAGTGTTGCAGTATCGCGTGGGCGCTAGCATCCCACAGGTACTCATGGCCCTGTTTGCGTTGAGCGTGCACTCATACTCCTGTTTGCGCATGCACATGTAAAGATTACTCCCCACCCCTCCCAGGGCCAACCCAGAAATGTTGGGGACCCCTGCTCTATGGCATGGGTCTCACCCCAATGGGATTAACCCACCCCACCCAATCTGGTCAAAGGGGCATGCTGTGGATTCCATCAGCCAGGGAATTCCAACTGGAGGGCTTAGGGAGAAAACCATGTTTTCTGCCATGATTCCCATCTTATGAAAAATCCTGTCCCTCAAGGTGGGATCCCTTCCCCCCCCACCCCACCTTTTGGCTTTCTGAAAGGGACTGAAAACCTGGCTGTGCCAATTGGCTTTGGGGCCTGATGGAGGACTACTTGTATGGAGGTGGTTAGTAGCTTGGAAGATTCCATCTGCATCCCATTTACATATGGTCGCGCTCTACATGGGGCTGCCCTTAAAGAGTGTTCGAAGACTTCAGTTAGTCCAGAATGCAGCCACGCGAGCGATTGTAGGTGCACCTAGGTACACCCACGTCACACCTATCCTCCGCGAGCTGCACTGGCTAGCCATTAGTCTCCGGACTCGCTTCAAGGTGCTGGTCGTAACCTATAAAGCCCTACATGGCATCAGACCTGGGTACCTGAGAGACCGCCTCCTGCCGATTACCTCCCTCAGACCGATTAGATCTCACAGGTTAGGTCTCCTCCGGATTCCATCTGCCAGCCAATGTCGGCTGGTTACTCCCCAGGGGAGAGCCTTCTCTGTTGCAGCTTCAGCCCTCTGGAATGACCTCCCCGTGGAGATCCGGACCCTTACTACCCTCCCGGCCTTTCACAAAGCCACCAAGTCCTGGCTGCTCCAGCAGGCCGAGGGACTTGTGAAAGACCCAGCCCCACGGAAATTGTGAATGTTGTGTTTTTAAAGTCTATTTATCCCCCTTCCCTTGTCTATTGTGAGCCGCCCGGAGTCCTTCAGGAGTGGGCGGCATACAAGACAAATAAATGAAATGAAATGAATGGTCCTTTTAACTCAGCTCCTTGAGAATTTTAATCTTTTAACTTTTAAGGCTGAACATTGTTAATGTTTTAAACCTTCTAATTCTTCCATCTTGTTGCTTTATTATTTATTTGTATCCTGCCTCTGTTATTTTTATAAATAACTCAAGGTGGCGATCATATCCAACACACCTTCCTCCTCCTGTTTACCTCACAACTACCACCCTGTGAGGCGGTTTGAGCTGAGAGAGAGAATTTTATGACATTGTAAGACACCCAAAGTCACTTGATAGTGAGATGGATAGCATATAAACGTAATAAATAGATGCAGTCTGGAGCTGCAGGAAGGAGGGGCTCTTTCCCAGAGGCCAAAGAGACAGCAAAGCTGGGAATGTCTGGAAGGCAAGAAGAGAGCAAAAGCAGGCCCTTCTAGCAATTCACAGAGGATATCTATAGTTATACAGATTCGGTCTGGCAAGATTCTGTTGTAGGCGAACAACGATAGAGAACTACCGTATTTTCACCCATATAACCCGCGGGTTATATGCATTTTTTGCATGCACAGCGCCCCCCTGCGGGTTATATGTGTGGGCGGGGTATACGGAAAATATTTTACACGATCGGAGGCTTGCACAGGCTTCTTTCTCCGTTTCTTCCCCCACCCCGATCTCAGCTGTTTCCTTCTCCTCCGTTCCTTTCCTCTTCCCCAGCTTGCGCAGGCTTCTTTCTCCGTTTCTTCCCCCACCCCGATCTCAGCTGTTTCCTTCTCCTCCATTCCTTTCCTCTTCCCCAGCTTGCGCAGGCTTGTTTCTCCGTTTCTTCCCCCCCCATCTCAGCTGTTTCCTTCTCCTCCGTTCCTTTCCTCTTCCCCAGCTTGCGCAGGCTTCTTTCTCCGTTTCTTCCCCCACCCCGATCTCAGCTGTTTCCCTTCTCTTTTACTCGTCGCGGGTTATATGCGTGGGCGGGTTATATGCGTGGGCAGGGTATACGGGAAATATTTTACACGATCCGGAAAACCCGCGGGTTATATGCGTGTGCGGGTTATTTGCGTGGGCGGGTTATATGGGTGAAAATACGGTATTCAGAAGTATAGGTAGCCCTTGACTTATAGGAATTTGTTTAGTTGACTGTTTGAAGTTACAACAGCACTGTAAAAATGACTTATGACCGTTTTTCACACTTATGACCAATGCAGAATACCTGTGGTCACATGATCAAAACCCAGTGGCTTGGCAACTGAGTCATATTTATGAGGGTTGCAGTCTCCCGGGGTCCTGTAATCATTTTTATGATATTCTCACAATCAAAGTTATTGGGGAAGCCAGATTCACTTAACAACCGTGTTACTAACTTAATTGAGAGGATTCACTTAACAGCTGTGCCAAGAAAAATGGGTTAATAGAGGACCGAACTCTCTTGCTTAGCAACAGGAATTTTGGGCTCAGTCGTGGTCATAAGCCAAGGACTACCCGTAACTCCACATTTCATTTTTCGTTCTTTGGGCCTGACATGAATCTTGCCAGAGTAAAGCAATTATCTGCATAAGTACACTCTGTAAACTGCTAGGGAGGCTCCACCTTCACCCTCTTCCTGACTACCAGATATTCCAAGTTTGTGTTGTGGCCCGCAGAGCTGGCAGCAGATTCGGACAGTGAGGAAGTTGGGGACAAACATGAGCTAGTCCTGGAGTCTGTGGAAGGCTTGGACGAGGGCTCTGTGTCGGAGGCAGAGAGGGGATCAAGGCATCTGGTAGTTATTTAGACCCTCTGAAATCTGACATCAGTGAGGCAGAAGAACAACGGGAGCCTGTTCCCAGTTTGCCCAGAAGGCAAGAACAATTAAGAAAACACAGTCAACTTGGGAATAAAGCTTGGAGATGATTGGCCCCTCCCATAAAAGACATAAAAGAGGAGTGAATGGGACATGAGTTTTTGCAGGAAGCAATTAGCTCATCTGATTGGTTCAAGCTTTGAAAAGTTCTGTTTGACTGTGCTAGTTTGGCCTTGCTCTGCATTTGGCAATTAGGTCTCTGGCAGCATTTCCAGGGAGATAAGGTGGGTGTTTATCAACATTCCCTTGAAAGACTGTGGCAACTCGAGCAGACATCTGTCGGAACCTTCACAGACTGTTTGTGAAGCCTTGCTGTTAATGACCATAATTTGCAGCCATATAAATAAAAGAGGGTTTGGGGGACTAAGATTATGATTTATGCTTTATCTGGAAGCCTAGGGTCAGAACAGCTCTGCTACCATATCTATTTGCCCTCTGGGAAAGTGCCCCTCCTTCCTGTGACCCTGGACCACATCCCACCACAGGGCGATAACCGGTCTTGAGTTGGAAAGGAGGAAGTCGCAGCCATAAAAACCGAATCTCACCACCCTTTCTCTCCTTTCCCAGTACAATGCTCTCGTCATCCTGCAGTGTAATTCAATGCTTCGTCGTCAGGACTTTCAAGGCCTTGCTTGCAACGTCAGTCACCCCATCTACAGGAATAGCACAAAGGTATATATGATCACCCTAGTAAGCTGGTTAGGGGGCTGATAGTGGTGGATGTTCACCATTTTCTATGCAGGACGATGGCTGTATTGTAAGAAATGCTTACCAGAACTTAAACTATGGTTTAATCAACTAACCTCATTTCCTGGGTTTGCAGGCCACACTAGATTAACACAGTTGGAAGGAACCTTGTAGGTCATCTACTCAGGGGTGGTATTCACTTACCTTCCCTACCAGTTTGCAAATGTGAGTGTGCGGCACCCTCGCTTGTTTGCACGCGCCGCATCCATGCATGTGCTCTGCCTTCAGCACATGTGCTTTTCCTAAAAAAGGGGCCTAAATGGGATGCCGTAGAGCCGGGGTGGGCAGGTGGGTGGGGCCACTTGCGATTTCCACTACTGGTTTGGCCGAACCGCTCCACCTCTGCATCTAGTCCAAAAACTAAGCACACGTGCTGAGTTTGTGGAATTTATGGATAGTTGCTTGCAAACCTTTGCCAATCCTGTGCTATGACCAGGCAACAGGCTACACTCCAAAGTCACTGTAGTTGAAGGAACAAGGCAAGGTCATTCCCACATAAGATTATATTGGGTCAGTCAACATAGGAACCAAGGATCCTAAAGTGCTCCTAAGGATGAGTTACAATCTGCAAGTCAGTTCAGTTGCATTTCATCATAGCAATATGGAGCAGTTGACCATCTTGCTTTTTTTTTTTTGTCTAGTAGCCTCCTCTAAACTAGAGATTATAACTTTTCCCCACTTTTTGGAAGCAGAAGCTGCTTAAAGATGAGGCCTATAGCAAAACTGATATCCCTGAAATAAATTAGGTGCTAGTTCACACTTTATAAAAAGCCGCCATTTGCTTATTGGCCACAGTTTTCTTGAACCATCCACAATGTCTGGCTCATATATTGTGCTAAATTAAAAACAGGAGTTTACAAACCACAGCAGTTGTGTTCGCTTGACAACAACAACGTCACATCTAGATTTGGCAACTGTTGGGTGACTCCCACCAATGTCTCTAATTTAGGCATCTTGATTGTGAATATAGAGGATGAGGTAGAAAGAACAGAAAATGTGGGTTTTGTAAAGACACACACACACACACACACTGTGCAATGTCTCAGCAGTTAAAGATGCTGAACTTGTCAGCTAGAGAGTTGACAGCTCAGGTTCGAGACCCTAACTCTGCACATCAGAGTGAGCTCCCATTCTTGCCCCAGGTCCTGCTTACCTAGCAGTGCGAAAGCATGCAAGTGCAATTAGATAAATAGATACCACTTTGGTGGGAAGGTAATAGCCTTCCATGAGCCTTTGGTGTATAGCCGTGATGGCCATATGACCATGGAAATTGTTTCCCTCATTTCGGCGAGGTCTCACTCACCATCTTCAGGCTGGGTTTTGGGCTTAAAGCGTGATTGGAGCTGCTGTCTTTCTATAAATCTTGGTGGGGGTGTGTGGAGTGCAGACTTTGTTTCAGTAAGTGGAATGATTCGTTGTGTGGTTGTAACATGATTGGTAGATTGGTGCTGATTGGTGCTGAGATGTGTGAAGAAGTTGTCCAGATCTCAATAGCCTACACCAGGGGTGGGTTTCAGCCGGTTCACGGCGGTCCCCGCGAACCGGTTGGTCGGCGAACCCGGAAGTAAGTAACTTCTGGGAACGGCGAAGGACCCACCTGCCCGCCCGCGTTCCTTACCCGGTTTTGACAAGTTCTGCACTTCCACGCATGCGCAGGACGCATACAGCGCCTGTGCGATCCTCCAGGAGCAGCTGGAGCATCGCACAGATGCTAGTATGCATGCGTGCGCTGCGCGCGTGCACGAGGACACTGCCGGCCCTGTTCCAACCTAACCGGTTTAAACGGGGCGAGAAACCCACCCCTGGCCTATACCCCAATATACAATTCACTATGGAAATAGAAGCAAACAACCAACTTCTCTTTCTGGACGTCCTAATCTATAAAAAAACCAATGGCTCCCTAGGACACACCATCTACCGGGGGGGGAAAAAAACACCAACCGCTACTTAAATGCACAATCCCATCACCACCCTGCACAGATCAACTCTGTAGCCAAGACCCTCATCTCCAGAACCAAATGCCTAGCCTACAAAGACCACCTGAAAACTGAATTACACACTCTCACAAATGTATTAATCTCCAACGGATTTCAAAGAAAATACAATTACCAACCTAATCCAAAGGGAGACTCCCCCCAAGAACCGAGACACAGAACAGGACAACGGCATCGCCCTCCTCCCTTACATCAAACGCACCACAGATAAAATCACAAAATTCTTCACAAGCACAATATCAAGACAGCCTTCAGCACTGACCAAAAAATAGCCAACATCTTAAGAAAGCCCAAAGACAAAATCCAGCTAGAAAACCAAGGAGTCTACTAAATACCATGCAAAATCTGCCCTGAAACATACATAGGACAGACTAAGAGGAGAATAAATGCACGCATTGCAGAACGCAAGAATGCAGTCAGAAAAAAAGAAAAAAATTCCTCCCTTTTCCAGCACCTTAAAGCTACAGGACCTGAAATTAATTTTGAAAGAACCAAATTAATCTCCAAAACTGAACTCTTCAACAAGAGAATAATTATGGAAGCTATCAAAATAGAGAAACACCCCTACAACATGAATAAATGTGACAATACCTCCCACCTAGCAGACATCTGAAAAGCAGCCCTAGTGAACAAACGAGCCCCACCCACCACCCAGGCCGTTACAACACAAAACAACAACGGACACACAGCCATCACCAATCGGCACCAACCTACCAATCATGATACAATGACACAGCCAATCAATCAACTTACTGAAACAAAGCCAGCACTCCACACACCCCCACCAAGATTTATAGAAAGATAGCAGCTCTGACCACACTTCACTCACACAAACACAAAGCCGAAAACACCAGCCTGAAGATGGCGAGTGAGACCTCGCTGAAACGTACACAGACACAGACAGACACACACACACACACACACACTCTTCCCGAAAACAATACCTTCCCGAATAATAAGCCCAACCAGGCTTTTGAGTGTATGTGTTAAAATAAGCCCTCCCCTGGAAATAAACCCTCCCCTGAAATATTTAAATGCATGTACAGCCACTCCCTGCCATTCCCTGGGGGGAGGAGGGAACATGCTCCCTGCGCCCCACATGCACCTGCCATCCACTCAGAATGGCCTAGCAGAAAACGCTTCCGCAAACCCTAGCTACTGCGCTCCTTGTCTTAGTGGCAGCCGCGAAAAGAGTGGTAGGCGCTAGGACTGCCAAGAATGTGCTAGAAACAGAGACAGAACTTCGGGCCCTCTCTGGATCAGCTGATCTGTGGGCTATGGGCTGAGGTTAAGGGGCCTCCTGCACCTCAAAAATAATAATACCTCCCCGAAAACAAGGCCACGTCTTTATTTTGAGGTGGTCAAAAGAAAATAAGACCCTGTCTTATTTTCGTGGAAACACAATATATACTTGTAAGTCTAAATGTAAGGATATGCATCTTCTATTGTTTAGTGAGCTTAACGGGGGTGAAAGAACTTGATCTGATATGTCAGAGGCCAGAAACATAGGATGAAAAAGACTGTAAAATGCTTGGCAGATGTTGTGAACTGTCTCGGTGTTGACCTGCTCTCTCTTAGGCTTTGATACAGCTTCAATTTGGTGTGCTCGAAAACATGGACTGGAAAGAAAACCTGGAGATGGTGGCGTATGTCACTAGGTAAACTTCAATAACTTACTTTACTGAGCCATTATGTTTCATCTCTTGCAGCCTTACTACATTAGGTGCTGTCTTAATTTTAAACCCTCCAATTAGGATGAGAAGGGGGAGGAAAGAGGGAAAATTAACAAAAAGTTTTGGAAAGGAAAATCATGAAGAAATGGCAGGGTGTGCACAGTAAAATTGAGGTGGGGAATCAGAAAACATAAAGGTCTTAAAGCAGGGGTGCCCAAACTTGGGAACTTTAAGACTTGTGGACTTTAGGCCTGGCTGGGGAATTCTGGGAGTTGAAGTCCACAAGTCTTAAAGTTCCCAAGTTTGGACACCCCTTAAAGGAAAAGAAGAAAGTGGATTGAAAAAAAAGATTAGATTGCAGCTGCAGAGAAAACCAGGATAGAAGCCATCAGTGTACAGCTCTAGTTATTATAATTTAGTAATTATTTAGTATTTATTTATTATAATGTAGTACAGGTACACAGTACATTACTATATTATAGTACAACGTATGACGATAATGGAGTCCTGAATTTCTGTCATATGTCATGATGGTTATACAAGGTGCTCACACGACAGGATCCAATTTTACAACCTTTTTTTATGGCTGTTGTTAATGGAACGTGTTGGTCATTAAGGGAACAACTCAGTCATTTTGTGAATCTAGTATATGAATGTTTTTTCCATGGAAACCCACCGAAAAGGCTGGAAACCAGCCAAAATGTCATAAATCATGGCCGTATGATTGCAGAATGCTGCAACTTCTTGTGCAGCCCCCAGAACTCTGGATCTGTACGTACCGTTTTTGGAGGGAAGGGGATCTGTTATAACTTCAAATGGTCATAACTAGAACTGGTTGTTAACTTTCTAAGCAGTCAAGAGAACTGGTTGTTGGAAGAAATCTCATTTTGTTTTACTTCACTTTATAGGGCTAATCCTGTAAGGAAGGCAGGAAGGAAACATTCTGGTGTTGTTTCTAGCCTCATCTTTATTGCCCTGCTTATAGAAACTGCCTCTCTGGTTAACCCTTATTGCACTGTGACAGCTAAGGCGAAACGCCCATCGACCTGAGTGACATTGAGTTGACCACGCCTACCCAGTCACATGACTACCAAGTCCCATCTACCCAGCTGGTCATTATGGCAGAGAACCGGTTGTTAAATTATTTGAATCCCACCACTGCTACCGACCCATACGGTCCTGGGGTTTTTTGCCAATTGGACCCATAGTACCAATGCCAATGTCATCTTGTTTTAGGTTTCTTTCATGGACGTTTTTTATCAAGTGGGATCCATTCTATGACTGCCTTGGTCCACCTGCCATCAGTTCTTTTTGCTATGTGACCGGCCCATTTCCATTTCAATTCTTTTAGTCTCTTGGCGGCACTGTATACTTTCATTTGTTCTCTAATCCATGTGCAGGTCTCTCTAGCTTATCTTGTAATACTGAGGGTGTATCTTTCCATGGCTTTGTGCCCCTTTTATCTTTTGTAGCGATGGGGAAGTTAGTGTCCATGTTTCCCTGGTGTTGTGGCCCGCCGGTGGCCAGCAGAGCTGGAAGCAGAGTCAGACAGTGAGGAGGTTGAGGAGGAACATGGGCCAGCCCTGGGAGCTGAGGAAATCTCAGACAAGGGATCTGCGTCAGAGACAGAGAGGGAGCTAGAAAGCAATGAGGCAGAGGAACACCTGGAGCCTGTTCCCAATGTGTGCATGCGCAGAGCTGCCAGAAGACAAGAACAACTAAGAAGGCAGGGTTGGCTTAGGAGTAAAGTCACACCTTGGAGGTGATTGTTCCCTCCCATAGGAAACAAAAGAGGAGTGAACAGGGTGTGGGCTTTTGCAGGAAACAATTCGTTCCTTCATTCGTTTCAAGAGTGGAAAATTCCATTTGTGACTATAAGAGACTCTGTGCCAAGTGTTGCCTTGCCCTGCGTTTGGAAATTAGTTATCTGGCAGATCTCCGAGTGAGATAAGGTTCATATTGATAAATATTCCTCCGAAAGACTGCTTGCCAGGCCTTGTTGATTGTGAATGAAAGGAATTCACAGTCATGTAAACCAAAATTCTGCTTCATGCTTTTAAAAAAAAAATTTTTTTTTTAATTTTCAAAACAAACACAACAAGGAATCCTCCTTTTCTACATACTGTAGAAAGTGTATCAGTTAGTTACAAAAAACCTTTGTGTATCTCTTCCACAGTCATCAATCATAATTCATATTAACTCAAGTATTTTAACTCAGATATTTATACATATTACCATCATCATACCTCCATTTTCATTTGACTACAATTGTTTAAACGTCCTTCATCATAAAATATATCAAGATTTAAAACATAATCACATACTGGCATTTCATTTGCTATTTCTAAAATTCTCCAATAACACTGAATCCTTATGGCCTATTCTAGGTAAACATCCATAATATCTAGTAACAAAAATTTCTAATCCTCCTTACCAAATCACTGTTTACAATTTACATACAGTTTCCTTATGTTGTAGCCATACATATATATTTTCCTTTGTACCATTATTCCTCCTTTATTTAACTGTATCCTGTATCATAATATTTTTCCCCTAATAATCAAAATTTAACTAAATTTAACTTAGTTCTTTTTTATTAGACTTTATATATAACCAAAAAGATTTCTAATCTTCCTTTCATGGGTACCATTCAAATATTCATATCCAATTATTACTTATCATAACAATACATATGTATACATTATTATCATTATCAATTATTTATTTGACTATATCTATTGTCACTAAATTTCACTAAGTTTAACTAGTTTTAAATTATGCACTTCCATCTATCAACCTGTATCTTTCCAATAGCAAAACAGTCTCATGTCTTCTGCCATTTGTGCTGTCAGTCCTCTAATCATCTCCTTAATCAAATTTGTGTGGATTCCTCTTAGCAACTTATTGCTTACTGTATTAAGTCTCTCATGTAATTTCGATGCCCTTCTTCTGTTTCCTTAATCAGCTTATCTTTAATTGTCAGTGGTGTTATCAATGCTGTTGCTAATAAAATTTCTCTCTTTAAATCCATAAATTCTTTTGTTTTTTTCTTCTTTGGTATTTTATCTGGGGTAGAGTTCCCCTCCATTTAATTCCTCTTTCAGTGTTCCATTCTTTCCATTTCCAGACACAAACCAATCACCATAGATATCAGTGGATTTAATTTCTTTATGGTCATTTTCCTCTTTGGTTTTTAGGACTCTAACCTCCACTTTTTCCACTTGATAAACATCTCCAACTTCTTCATCATATTTTACTGTTAAATACACTAGGTTTTCCAACTTCTTTTCCATTTTCTCAAATGTATTTGATAATTTCTGAATTTCTAACAATATCTTTTGCAGGCTTAAAAATTCTTTCTGCTGTTGAAGTTGTGCCATTATCTCCAGCTGACAAACACTGCTGCTCTGGCTTAGAAGGTTTTTACAAGATTAAGCATAAATTCACAATAAAGTCTTATTTTCACTTTTCTCTGATTAAGGATATTTAGTCCATAGGTTACAAAGAATAATAATAAAAGAAAAAAAATAGAAGAAAACTTCATCCATTCATTTTAAAAGGCTTGCATAAATTCCATCCATGAACATAGCATTTAAAAAGTAAGATAGCCCACTGTCCAAAGCCATTCAAAGCTTAATTCTGCCGCTTATTTCTTCTGTTCTCAAATTTAAATTAACTTTAAGTTTTTTATAAGCAGTCTCTTTTAAAATGGCAAAAATTCCTCACTAGCTGGAAACACTTTCCTCTTTCCATATCCTTCCATTTTGGAGCCGCCCTGATTTCATCAGCCTAATGGCTGGATTTTTTGTCGCCGGCTTGAAGAACTTTTCTTGGATCCATCAGGGACTTTGCGATGTCCCTGAGATCAGCAAGACGTATTCTTCCTGTTCATTGTCTCTGCAGGACTGTTTAGGTCCAATTGCACCATCCAGCGGCAAAAGTATTGGCTGCGATCTCGAAGCATCGAGACGGCACGTCTGTATCGTCGCGACATTGGCTCCTCCCTGCTTCATGCTTTTTAAGGAAGCCTAGGTCAAAACACCTGATATGTTAGAGCAGGAAGCACACAACTGATCGAAAACTTTTCAGGCATAGTGGGAGGTTGTCATTTGTTTTGTTGCTTATGGATGTGGAAGTCTGGAACGAGTAGTTCTAAGATTATATTGTGCGTTACTCTCCTACAGTGAAAATGAAGATAATGAAACTCTTCAAAACAACAGAGCTGTTCACAGCATCCCTGTGAAGTACCCCATCAACATCATTATCAAGAGGTAAGACTCTTGGTTGCCTTTTTTAACATTTTCCTCCTGGAAATGAAAGCAGACCTGTAGGCCACTGTAGTATATTCCATAATTAAGCAGAACGAATATAAGATCCAGAACAACCTAGTGACTGTGGATCGGTCGCACTCTGATCTGGTAACTTTACAAATACCGGTGTTTGAAGTTCCTACAAAATCTTCCACCTCATTTTTCAGAAGGTATGACATTTCCTGGGCTTCCAACAGTTTCTTATGATGGCATCATCACAAATGCAGGCCGTGATGGTGAGCCTATGGCACGCATGCTGGAAGTTGCACACAGAGCCATCTCTCCGGGCACGTCAGCCATCACCTGTTGTTCTTCCGGGTTCCAGCATGCACATGCATGCCAGCCAGCTGGTCTTTGTGCACATATGCACACTAGAAACTGGAAGACCAGGTGACCAGCACACATGTGCATACCGGAACCCAGAAGCTCAGCTTCCTGGAGCACACAGGCATGCCAGGGAACTGTTCTTCTGGTTTCCGGAATTCCCACACGTGCACACTAGGGAGCTGCTCTTCCAGTTTCTGGTGCTTCCCTGCGCATGCGTGCACGCTCCTGTTTCGGCACTCAGTGCCGAAAAGGCTTGCCAACACTGCTCTAGAGTTATTTTGCTTGGTTCCAAGATTGGGCTTCTAAATGAGGTTTTTATTGTGTAATTTGCTGTTGGGGTCATAGAATATTAGGCAGAGTCAGTGGTGGGTTCCGGATCCTGTTCCGACCGGTATGATTGGAACAGGCCCAATGTCAGCCACATAGATGCGTGTGGTGCTCGCACAGACACAAACTGAATTTGCATGCGTTGTACCTGCCTGCGACGCCTCCGCAAGCCTCCGCGACGCTCTAGCTGCTCAGCGGAGCGTTGGGCAGGCGCCATACACACCATGCACATGCGTGGAAGCACTAAGGGTTAAAGGACAGGTAAGGAGTAAGGCAGGCGGGTGGACCCTCCGGAGCACCGTACCGGAACAGTACCCAGTGCTCCGGTAGGCTCTGGTACGCCTGTACCGGGGTGTACCGCTTGCAACCCACCACTGGACAGAGTTTACATCTTGTCAGCTTTGAGCTGCAGCCCCCACCCCTCCACCCCACCGCTTGCCTTCTTTCTTTCTACAAAGAGAACCAGTTAAAAAGACTGAATGGCTGCATTATGTTTTTTAACAGTATTAGGAGCCCTCTGTCTGCAAGTACTGCAAAATTATTTTTCTCTTTGCAGCCAGTATTGTGAACGGATAAGTTCTCTTGGAGTCAGTAAATTCAAGGGGGTTCTAGTAATAATAAAACCACTTCCTTCCTTGCTCATCCATTCCCGCTGTTGTCTCTTGCAGGTTGGAAACATCTAACCAATACATTGACTTTAGTTCTGAACGGCAAGAAAACAAGACCGTGACACACTCCTACCAGGTGAGTTGATGCTTGCAAGATTTCACCCAAAATAAGAATCCCGTAATGCCTGTCATGGTGCTTAGAATCCAGTGGACTTGTGAGAAAGTGGGCCAAAGGCTTATTTTTATGTATTTTCATTTATTAAAAGAATTTGTATGGCTGCCCAAGTCACACACAGGTGATTCTGGGTGGCCTACAACATTAAACATTACTAACTTTATAAATGATTGGTTGCACAGTCAGCCAGATGTTTGGACTGGGTTTGGTATTTTTCTCCATCTTGCAAATTTTTCCCAAATAGAGCCGAGGTGGCGCAGTGGTTAAATGCAGCACTGCAGGCTACTGCTAGATCAGCAGGTCAGCGGTTCAAATCTCACCGGCTCAGGGTTGACTCAGCCTTCCATCCTTCCGAGGTGGGTAAAATGAGGACCCAGATTGTTGGGGGCAATATGCTGACTCTCTGTAAACCGCTTAGAGAGGGCTGAAAGCCCTATGAAGCGGTATATAAGTCTACTGCTATTGCTATTGCTATAAATACTTGGGATAGGCAGATGTTGTAGTTGGATGGTGTTAAAGGTCTTGTCACAGGATGTAAGCTGTTCCAAGCAAAGCAGCCTTTTGCAATTGACCGATGGTCAATGATGATGGTGTTCAAGGGATGATCCAGATGTTACTGTTAGTATTGGTACTATCTTGGCTTTCTTTTGCCACAGTTGTTCTGCTTCTATTTGCAGGTCTTTGTATGTGATGATTTTCTCTAGTTCTTTCTCTTTTCTTTTGCTGTCTCCGGTATTGTAATGTCCACTATCCAGACTTGTTTTTCTTAATGACAGTTGTTAAGTGTGGTGTGCAGATGCATGGCTGTTTGAATTCTAAAGTTCCAGAGCTTCTTCATTGCTTCTTCATTGCTATTACTGGCACTTTGTATAATTGGTGGTCCCATCAGTTTTTGCTTGCAGGCAAATTAGGTTTCTTGCGGATTTTCCAATGCACCATTATTGCTATTTTGCCCTTCATCTTCTTTCACTTCCAGGTAACTAATTGGGCCCTGGGGAAGTTCCCACCACCTAAAGTATTGGTGTATGTCAACGTGCCAACTAAAGTTCCTTCTGGACTGATATGGAAGATTGGTAAAATCCTAACTGTGGTACGTCAGTTTACTTAATATGGAAATCTACGTGAAATGTTGTTCTGTGCTCTAATCTAAGCTCTCCAGGCTGTTTTAAACAATCCACTTACTTCCATCAAAAGGCTCTATTGGAAGAAAGATCAAAACTTGCAATTTGGCAGGTGCAGCAGTGTGATCCAAACCTATGGTGCACCTATAAAAGAGGTGAGGCTTGGATTGCGATGTCATACTCAATCTTACAGGTTTTCACACACAAACACATACTTTACAATTACCAGACACATTAAAAAATTTAAAAGAATACTATGAATCTTCCCTTATCTTTAAATGATTTTGTCTAAGGCAAAGAGTGTTAATGTCATTTTCTAAAATATAAGTGTGTTAGGAATTACAGGAGGGAAAAAATAATGTCCAAGTTTATAAAGGTAGGGTGGGTAACACAGCATATTTGACATAATCGATCGAGGCATACTTTTTAATATCAAAAACGTTACAATTTACTTTGTCTGCTTATACCATACACGAGTAAGCCAATATTTTGAGCCTCCTTTTCAAATCACTGAAATAATCCCCACTCTCATACTATGTTTCCATCTAAATATGTATTTAATTTATGTCTCAATTAATGTTTCCTTGATAATCATGACAGATAATCTGGGGCTATCTTGTTTCCCGCATTTAAAACAATCCTGGGGTGGATTAATGTAGAACACTGTTTCTGGCTGGGGAATTTTGGGAGTTGAAGTTAACCCGTCTTCAATTTGCAAGGTTGAGTAACACTAATAACAAAGAAAAAAAATCTTGGTTTCACTGTGTAGTTTAGAAACCTTTTAAAAATATTTCTGTAATCCTCTGAAAGCCTGCTGTCTAGGAAATCAACAATAAGTTAAAGATTTTGATGCCAGCAGACTCTGGAGCACCTTGCTGGTTTAGTTACACTGACAAAAATAATAAGGTTGCGATGTCACAGCAGTAATGATGCCCATTTCAGCCATCCATTTGATGTTACATGTTTTGCATGACAATAACATGGAATAGTTGAGTGTTGGTTTTTTTTAGGATCCTGAAGTGAATTGCCAGCCTGAAAAGAACATGACCATAAGGAATTATCCCACGTTAATTAAGGTAGCTTATATCTCTAAATATGATGCAATATTATTAAGTAATTAAAATATGCTGCTTTACATGTGCAGCCTCATGCACTGGATGGATGGGAGATGAAAGAAAAGGAAGCAGAGATAAACCAAAGAAAATCATGTATAGGTTGTCCTCAGCTTATAACAGTTTGTTTAGTGACAATGTTCAAAGTTACAACGGCACTGAAAAAAGTGGCTTATGACCATTTTTCAGTATCCCATGGTCATATAATCCCCTTTTGTGACCTTTTCACAAGCAAAGTCAATGGGGAAGCCAGATACATTTAACATCCGGGTTACTAACCTATCAACTGCAATGATTCACTTAACAACTGTGACAAGAAAGGTCATAAAATGAGGGAAAACTCACAACAAAGAGCTCACTTAACAACATACATTTTGGGCTCAATTTTGGGCCCATTCTTCTAGGTAATTTTGGGAACTAAGGTAGTAGATTAAAGGTTTAATGGAAGAGGTGGGTTTCAAGCTGAACTTTGAAGGAAGAAAGTATATCCACTTCATAGGGATTAAGAGTCTTCATAGGAATCCGGGAGTTAGACTCTGAGTTAGTGACAGTAAGGCAGAAAAAGTATTTTGGGGTTAGAGGAGATATTTGGATAATAGAGGTTGAACAAATAAGCAAAATTGTTAAGAGAGGGAGGGAAAGAGAGAAGGAAGGAAGGAAGGAAGGAAGGAAGGAAGGAAGGAAGGAAGGAAGGAAGGAAGGAAGGAAGGAAGGAAGGAGGGCTAAGAATGAGCAACTTCATTTTGAATTGTGCTTAACAATCAGCTACTCAAGAATTTATGTGTATCTAATTTTGAAGTAATTTGTTCTTCTGTTTCTAGCAAAGACTCATTCATTCAAGAAATCCATTTGGATGGATAAAGCTGAATGTTTACAACACTCTCAAAAGTAGTACACTATTCTAAAGGACATAGACATAGAGGATACCATTTCAGTGCCTCTGAGATAAATAACAGGAAGGGCTGAATTAGCAGGATTCCTCCCCTATGAGTAATATAGAGACCTATTTCAGAAAATTTAAGTAAACCACCTCAGCTTTTTCCATCCAAGCAGATTCCTTGAAAGAACTGGGAGTCCTATGGTAGGAACATATGAATAGATTTAAGTGTTGAAATCTTTCTGGAATTTTATCATCCATAAGTTATCTTAGAGCCAAGGTGGCGCAGTGGTTAAATGCAGCACTGCAGGCTACTGCTAGATCAGCAGTTCAGCGGTTCAAATCTCACCGGCTCAGGGTTGACTCAGCCTTCCATCCTTCCGAGGTGGGTAAAATGAGGACCCAGATTGTTGGGGGCAATATGCTGACACTCTGTAAACCGCTTAGAGAGGCCTGAAAGGCCTATGAAGCGGTATATAAATCTACTGCTATTGCTATTGCTATTGCTATTTTTATTTGTGTAGATCAGGGGTGTCAAACTCAAATTTCATTGAGGGCTGCATCAGCAATATGCGTGTGTGTGTGTGTGTGTGTGTGTGTGTCCGTCCAGGATGGGCATGGCCAGTTCAACGTTACTCCTTTGGTAGCCCGAGGGCTCTGAGAGAGAAAACGGGCTCGTGAGCTCTGTTTTCGTCTGCAACAGCCTCCTACAATCCTCTGCCAGTGAAAACAGAGCTTGGGAGAGCCGAACATAGCCCTTCTGAGCTCCGTTTTCACTTGGAAGAGGCACTGCAAGCCAGTCTTTTGCTGTTTCCAGGGCAGCCCCACAGGCCAAATTTAAGCACCCAGTGGGCCGGATCCACCCCCTTGGCCTTGAGTTTGATACTCCTGGTGTAGATCATTTAGATCATGGCCAGTTTCTTAAAGATTTTAAATAAACGGTGTGATTCATCATGGAATTGCTTGTTCATTAAAACAACTAGCTCCCCAAATAATTTATTCCCATCTTAAAGAAAGAAGTAATACCAGAAAGTACTCTACTCTCTGATTTATCTTTTGAAGAAATAGTAAGAAACTACTGGCTTGGGACAAAGCTAGGATCTGAAAATGTCTTTCACTATTTCTTCTTTTACGGTATTATTATTTACAAGGAAGTATATCAGGCCTGCTAGGTATGGGAATATTAATATGATCAAAATAAACTGTCATTTTAAGCAATCAAACAATTCCTTAAAAAGATGGTGGGGACAGCTGGAATATTTCTTTAATTGCAATGGTTTTTTTTTCTAGCACTGGCCAGTTGATGAATACCTTATCTACAAATGTGATCTTGGAGAGATAAATTCATCTATGATCCATATAACTGGGATGATGTCTATCCAAAACAAATCAGAGGTAAAAACAGCTCCCTAATTAACAATGGTTTCTAACCCCATTTCTTTTATATCTGAAACCTGGAGAATGGGAAAATGTATCTAATAGATGACTGAATATTTTAGTAGGCAAATCAAATGTCTGAATATTTCAGGAGGCAGAGACATTCATGAAGCTTGTGGATTGCAAAGGAAAGAAACTACAGACCTACAAAAAACTGAGATGAGATATTAGCAAAGAGTCTGTGATGGAGTAAATGTCTAATCTAGCTATCTTTACATTACCCAGATTTTAAAATAATGTATTATTTTGTTATGATTTGTTTCACTTAGCATACTATCGGAACACAGTTGCAAGCACAATTGAATGATAAATTGCTGAACATCAAATGGTTATTATATGCATTGAAGTTTTCTAATTACCTCTGAAGATCACAGTTGGGTTAATGGATTTTGAACACGTTATCCATTCACAAAGGGCTTGTAATCTGTCTCACATAATCATGTTTCCCCCTTTTCACCTACATTGCATTTGATGAAGTGACTAGTTACTTCATAACAAAACTGTATGTTTTAGGATTAGTAGATTTTACTCATGAGGTGATATTAGCCTCCAGTTCTGGGATACCATAAACTAACATGGCTTTCCACCTACAATGTTTATAATTAAAAACCTCAAGCAAACACAAACATTTTTGGGTGGGCTACTTGAACTCCCAAAGACTTTGAATTTAGTTCTCGAACTCACATATTTGAAAGCAAATGACTTGCTTTGATAAAAACTGGCATATTCGTCTTACGATTTATGCTGCCTGATGTTTACAATGTATGTAAACTTCATTATCGTTTTTTTCTTGCTAGCACTCTCTTCAGGCCAAAGTTTCCACAGCCTTGTGGGTTGAATTTGATACTGGAAGATATAAAAATGTCTACAGTCATGAATTTGTCCAAGTTCAGGTGAGTTTGTGACTGAAATTATTTATTTCTCTTCTTCCCTAAGAATTTTCTATATTCTTACGATATTGTAATCTTATGGTATTGTTATCTCTTCTGCTATAATATTCATCCAACCAATCCATGTATTTTAGGCTGGAAGCTCTCAGAACTATTCAGAACAGGGGTCCCCATCCTCAAGGCGGCGGCCCACTACTGGGTCTTGAGCCTTTCCGAACCAGACTGCAGAAGTGGAGGATGTGCGTGCCCACTGCTTGTGCAAATAGAGCTGCACATATGTGCTTGCCCACCACGCACGCGGCACCATCCCCTCCCCGCCAGTCTGCAAAGCTGAAAAGGTTGGGGAACTCTGATTCAGAAAGTTCAGAAAGGTTGCAGAACACTTTTAAATTTATTGAACTTTTTTCTTTACTATCATATGGTCAACTGATCAAACTGGCTACAAATCCTAAATCCCATGATTTTTTTGAACAGCTTTGATGCAATCTACTAATTTTACCTCCTGTATTAAATAAGCCACATCATCCCTTCAAATGCAATCCAAAATGTAATTTGCAAGTAGGTTTTGTTAGGACCAATTTAAAAAAACCCACAAACAATTGGATAAAACATTCAAGATGCTCCAAATCTCCCTCGTTTTCAGACATTATTACAAAATATATTCAAGCACGCCTCTAGAATTGGTGTTTTGGGGGATCTTTAACTACTTTTTAAAGTCACTGAGTGGATGGAAAAGTCAAATATTAATAATAATAATAAATTGAGGAGGAGAACAGAAGGGAAAATGTTATGAGGTAATAAAGTTTGCATTATCAGAATCTTCAGCTGAACAGGAAGGATAGGAGACTCATTTGCTAGCTATTGTTTTTATTTAAAGCAACTACTTAATAAAACTTTGATGGAGAAAAGGTGGCCATATGCCAGTCTTCAATGTTTGCTTAATTACATGATCTCCCTGGCTGGAAAGATATGATTATGATTGCATGCCTCTCTTTCTTTCTTTTACATGCCCTACAGGTCACAGAAATAGAAGTGATAATTATGATGAATTATCTCCCAATTATAATAGGCAGCGTCATTGGAGGCTTGTTCTTACTTATTCTCTGCATTGTAGTACTTTACAAGGTGAGAATTACTTTATTTCAGAAATCCAGAGCAACTCTGAGGAACTGAAAATTGGGCTCTCCCTGGTCAGTTGGATTTAAAAAATGATGGGATAAGTAAGATTTCAAACTAGCATTGCTAACATTCAAAAATTATTCATTTATCACTACTTTATAATGTCCAAAGTATATTGTCAAGCTACAGTTTCAGCTAGAATTATTTGAGATGTCAGAAATTAAGCCTAGGATCTTTTGCTTGCAAAGCGTGGACTATACCATTTCCTAATTGTTAGCAATTGTTGATGTTGTCCCTGGCATTTTTCACAGCTCCAAGAAAGAACTATTGGAATTCTTAAATTCTTAAGACTGTTGTGACTTAAATCTGATCTTAGCTGCTCTACCGCTTTACTTACTTAAGTTTTTCAAACTTGCCAATGTTTGAAAAGCAGTTTAATCAGAAAAACAGCATGACTAGAGACTATCAGCCTCTAGTAATTATATTATCCCTGCTTTATGAACACAACTGAAACCAAAAATTTCTATTGCTAAGCAAGATAGCTGTTAAGTGAGTTTTGCCCCATTTAACAACCTTTTTTGTCATAGTTATTATGCGAATCACCACAGTTGTTAAGTTAGTAACATGCTTAAGTAAATTTGACCTTTCCATTGACTTTGTCAAAAAGTCGCGAAAGGTGGTCACATGATCACAGGACACTACAACCATCATAAATACATGCCAGTTGCTAAGCGCCCAAATTTTGATCACATGACCATTGAGATGCTGCCATGGTCGTTAAGTGTGAAAATTGGTTAAAAGTCATTCACTCAGACTTTAAATGGTCACTAAACGAATGGTTTTAAGTGAAGGGCTAACTCTATTTGTGTTTGTAGAACTTTTTTTAAAATTATTTTTTATTTTGCAACATACAACATAAACTCCATTCCTTACAGACATTCTGTGAGATAGCTTATGTGTAACTGTTTACCTCACAAATGTTGTACAGCTTGGCATGAATTGAATTATTGTATATCAAACTGCTTAGATCTGAGTTTTTTTTAATTAAAGCAGTGTTAAAGCACTTGCAATAAATAAATAAGCAAGCAAACAACCTATAAATAAATAAGCCAATTTAGACCAACAGTGTTTGTCTGTTCCTTTAATATATGTACATAACTGGAAAGGAAATGGCATCTGATAAACTGAACAATATTTAATGCTCATCCTGTAATTATACAAATAATTATAAGTGGTGAACGGATTAATTTATTTGTATCCCAATTTCATTATCTTTACAAATAATTCAAGGTGGCGAACATATTCAATACACCTTCCTCCTTCTATTTCCCTACTCCCCATAACTCTGAGGTAACTTGGGCTAAGAGAAAGGGATTGGCCCAAAATCACCCAGCTGGCTTTCCTGGCTAAGGCAAGACTAGAACTCATGATCTCCCGCTTTCTAGCCTGGCGTGTAGCCACTAGATCAAACTGGCTCTCTTTACCGATTCAAAATCATTAAGCTGAGGCTGGATCTCCCTACCTAATTTCTGCTTCTAATGGCTTTTCTTACTTTGCGTTACAGTGTGGATTCTTCAACCGGAATTATAAACAGAAGATAGAAAATCAAGGAGAAAATGAAAATGCTGCACAAACAGCTGACAATCCAGAAGATGGTGCAGAGAAGGAAGGTTCTAATACGGAGAAAGAGAGCCAAAACAAACTCCTTACAGAACCGTCGAATACAGAAAATGAGACCCAATGATCAAATCATGTTTTTCTCCAGAGACTACATCCAGGCTATTTGTTATAAATGCTCAGTGTGTCTGTATGTGTGTGTGTGGGGGGGGGGAGGGGTTAGGAGTCAGGAGACTGCGGTGCTGGTAATGATGACTTCCTTTTTCCTTTCAAAAACGAAAAAAGAAGCTATCGTTGCAATTATTTCAACGTCTTAGAAAAAGATCCATAATACGTGTCTGCTGAGGCAGAGGGTAGGTACGCAGGATGAGAGGACCAGAACAAGATGCAGGCAGGCAAATGTGTTTGTCTGCATCCTCTGCTAGTCCTTTAATCTGAGACAAATCTGCTGTTTTTGTGTTCATATTGTCATGAGATTATTTTCTAGACGATAGCAGATTTTGGGATTCTGGACCTTTGGCCTTTGTTCGTCTTATTTGTTGCACAGCAGAAATGGGTAAGACTTAAAAGGGGAATTATGCGAATTCCCTTACTTGGCAAGGGATGAAAGAAATTCTCTGGAATTCTGGACAATAACTACCAGCAGATGGTTAGATAAATAAATGTCAACTTCCAAAACCAAGAACCATGCGCTGAGCAGTTCCAAAGCAGTTCCCTTTATTGTTCCTCATCTATGGACAGAAATCTTGCCACACTAAAGCAAATCAATAAAGATATACACCAAATTGCTACCTTAAGCCTCTTCCTCCTAATCAAACTACATAAACTTTGCTGTCTCTCAGTCCTCTCCAATGCGACCTCTCCAATGCGGCCTCTCCCGCCTCGGAATCCAGGCTATTTTCACCACATCTCCACCCTTGGAGATTACAGGGGTCAAATCACTTCAGCTTTCTTACTGGAGTCTAAAATCCCTATCTTGGCAACTCTCAAATGAATGGGAGGAGGCAGAATGGCTTGGACCCTAGTCAGGAGCTTCACCATCTTAAGCACCATTATGCCCTGCATGATGTCTCTAAATAACCTTAATTAGATTTATATTACTTCCCATATTTAGTATGGAAGGGAACATAAGAGATGGAACCATCCACCCCCAAACATAGAAGCAAGAAACAAGAAAAGTAACAAATGACAATCTGTTGTGGGCTAAGCCCTTGAAAATAGTAAAGTATTCTGTCATCAGAAAATTTGGAGCAGAACAGAATCTGTAAATCAGGATCCAACTTCAAACAAACAAACAAAAAAGGCAGTGTGTGTTATCAAAGTTATATGGCCTTCAAACTGGGATTGTTTGAACTTTTCATTGATCACTTTTGCACTTATTTCTATTCTATGTTAAAATGTTTTTGGGGAAACTTATTAAATTTATATTTTCTTCACCATATTTCAGTGAGGACTTTCTTAAATATATATTTTGGTAATGTATTTGCTATAATGTAACTTTTTCAGAAAATCTGTAACAGTAATGTGAATTACAATAGATAATAATTTCACAGACAGTGGCCAAAATAAATGTCTTAGATAATTTTTACCTTAATAAATGAAATCAATTTTCCAGAACAAAAAAAGTTTATATTCCATAATCTCCATATATCAAAATCACTAATGAAATCCCCCCAACTTTGAAAAGAGGTTGGCTGTGCTGCTTCTTTTTTGGGGGGGGGAGGGGTCAAGGTTAACCCTTCAGTGTATATATGCAAGTTATATGCAAGTGTCATGAATGATTTAAAATGTTGAGTAATAATCCTGGCTCAATTTAAAAGAATGCAGGGTGCTTGAGTGGAATCAAAAAGAGCATTTATTAGTTCAGCAGAGGGAGACACAGAAAAGAGAGAAAGATTAAAACGTTACAAAAATAACTACAGTTGGGAGAGATTCAGAGCATGCAACAGAAGTTTCAAAAGCTGTTCTAGTTAAATATTGGAGTCTTAAGAGTGTCCCCACATTCTGCTGGGTTCCTAAGTAACAATTGTGAAAATAAAACAACTGTATTATCTTTTATGTCATCCTCCCCCTTCCCAACTTCCTAAGTCAATTATTTCAAAGCTTATAGACTGAATTGAAGAAAAAATTCTCCCAAATCAACTCCTGGAATCCAGCAAGAATTGCCACCATAAGGAAAGGCACCCACTTATTTATAAATAAGGCATCTTACCTTGGAAGTGTTGTGAAACTTTTTTTAAAACAAAACTTGGGCTGGATTGGTAAGTATAATACAGCATGTACATAGGTAGAGTAACGTTTAAAAACGGACTGACTAAAATCATCCTTTGGAATTATTTTGATCCGCAAACGGCACAAGACTTGGAATGATACAGGGAGCCAGATCATAGAGCTTGACCATAAGGCAGCCACCACACAGCGCTCTGTAGCACAGGCATGCAGGGACTGGAGTGAGGGGCATGTTCAAGTGGAGAGTAGACACCACAGAATACCCTACAAATATAAATACAACTATATTTGTTGCAGAAGAGCATGACCGCTTTGCATCAAAGTACGATTCTGCTGTTTAGCCACAATGACTTTTGATGACTCGCTGGTTTGAGCTATTATGAGCATTGTAGGCATTCTACTCTCTTCTACTATATCCCAGTCAATCATTTCAATTCCTTAAGCTCCTCAGCTTCAGCTGGGTGACTCAGCCTCTGACTTCTGTCTTGTTCTCTTCAAGCTGTCCTCCCCATCTCCTAGCCAATTTTGCTTCTCACTATCGTCTTCGCTGTCCTGCCATTCCTGTTCCTCAATCAATTTCTCCTGCCTTAAATTATCTAAAGTAGTCTCCCATTCTTCGCTTATGCTTTCGCCTCTATCATCCTGCCAATCGTGCTTTGGGATCTCATCCTGACCTTTCCCCCCAGTGTTTGAATTACTGTCACCTTGTATGTATTCTTCTACGCTTTCACCATCTTCATCATCATGACACTCTAGCCTGATACTCAGATTGTCATCCTGGAAACTCTCCTCCACCCCCCTGTAATCACCACCATCGTCGTCATCGTCATCCTCCTCCTGACATTCCAGCCTCATGCTTTCAGTACAATCCCCCTGTGATCCCTGTTCCAGTTGTTCATCCTCATCGTCCTGCCACTCGGTCCTCATGGAGGATTCCACACCATCTTTCCAGGTCTGCCTCATGCTTTCTCTGCCATCATCCTGCAACTGTTCCTCCAGACCCTCATCAACGTCATCCTGCCACTCCACCCTCATGGCCTCATCCCCATCATCCTCCCATTCCTGCCTTGTGGCCTCATCCCCAACACCCTGCCATTCAGGCTCCATAATCCCTATCCCATTCCCCTGCCACAGGGTATGTGCTTCCCCTCCCACTCCCTGGTCCCCAACCTCTTCCATCCCAGCCGTGTCCCATCCTTCCATCAAAGTCAATGTCTCCCCTCTCCTCACATGGGCTCGCCGATGCTGAGAAAGTGCTGATTTCTGTCCAAACCCTCTTCCACAATAGGGACATCGAAAGGGCTTCTCGCCAGTGTGAGTTGCTTGATGCTGAAGGAGAGCAGAGCTACGCACAAAGCCTTTCCCACAGTCTGCACATGAGTAGGGCTTTTGCCCTGCATGAATACGTTGGTGTATATGGTAGGTGGAGCTGACGCTGAAACTCTTCCCACACTGGCTGCAGCAGTAGGGTCGTTCACCGGTGTGAGTTCGCTGGTGTTGCAAGAGTGCCGAGCTTACGCCAAAACCTTTCCCACACTCATCACATTTGAAGGGTTTCTGGCCTCGGTGCACCCGCTGATGCTGCTGGAGGTTGGAGCTCTGATTGAATCCTTTCCCACAGTCTGGACAGCGAAAGGGACGCTCGCTCATATGGATCCGCTGGTGTCGGATAAGATGGGAGCTCTCTGCAAAATGCTTCCCGCACTCAGGACAGCCAAAAGGTCGCTCTCCAGTATGAGCGCGGAGGTGACGGACCAAATCAGCCCGGAGGCGAAAGGTTTTGCTACACTCCCCACAGGAAAATGGACGCTCCCCAGAATGGAAGCGTTTGTGTTGGGTGACCTTTGAGCTCTGAGAAAAGCATTTTCCACAGATGGAGCAGACGTAAGGCTTTTCCCCAGTGTGGATCCGCTTGTGCTGAATGAGATCAGAACTATGGCTGAAGCTCCGCCCACACTCTGGGCAGGTGAAAGGTCGTTCACCTGTATGTGTCCGTTGGTGGATGATGAGATTGGAACTCTGTGAGAAGCCCTTGCCGCAATGTGTGCACCGGTATGGCTTTTCACCTGTATGAGAACGCATATGCTGAACTAAATGAGAGTCTTGGCGGTAACTTTTGTCACAATGGGGGCATTTGTACGGTTTCTCACCTGTATGGACACGACGGTGACGAATTAGGTGAGAGGTGTTACTGAAGCTCTTCCCACAGTCAGGACAAATGGTAGCTTTGAGCATTTTGTCGTTGTCAGAAAGATTATCTGTAGATTCCTGTTCCAGAGATATGATAGATTCACCATTAAAGACCTCGTGCGGAGTGCTTGCCATCTGATAGTCTTCTATTCCTTTCACTGGAGAGTCTCTATGTTGCATTTGTTGGTCTTCTTTTTGTTTGTTCTGTGATTCTATTTCCTCTTTGTTTTCATGTGTCATCTTAATGCCTACAGTCAGAAGTTATATCATAACAATTTAATCTCATTCTCACCAAATAAATTTAAACTTTTTATCTATATTACTTTAGGAAAGCAGATTACTGTATATCTTAAAATAATCGATGCCAAACTCATAAGAATTTTTTAAAGTTAAGTTCACTCCTGATTTACACTACTATAAGGCCACACCATCGAAGATGATGTGTAGAGGTTAATTTAGATATCAGAAGTTTATTTAACTGACTTTCCCATATAAGTTATGAAAACTAAACATAAATTTTCTTGGATCCTCGTAAAACATATAAATATTTAAAAATTTAAATATTATTGTCCATTCATGTCTGGAAGAATCTCTATAAGACTTGCAATGAAGTAGAATTTAATTCTGAAAATGATAGTGTAACAATTTCAGTATAGAGTTTTATTTTCACTCTTATTCAGAGTCATTAGCATATTTGTTAGTGAGACAAAGCTGACAAAAAATTTTCTTGTACTTTGTAATGAAACAAAGAAGTTAAAGAGTTTAGTTAAATGGTATTCTAAGTGTCTGGAATTCCTCCCATAAAGTGCATAGAGAATTTAATATTTGAAGCCTAAAAAAAGAATTACTGTAAAGTGACTTTGGTTGTGAATCACAGGTTGGTGTGTTTACACACACACACACACACACACACACACACCATAATAAAAGCAGCAGCCCCAATAAAATATATTTAAGCAGCAATATGTTAAAAGCAAATATGATTAAAACTTAGAATACATTTACATTTAAAAGATAACCTAACTTAAATCTTGTTATCAGAATGCAAAATCTACGCCAACATTATTCTATGGTAGATCTGAGTTAAAGGTTTATGCTCAATATAAATATATTTTTAAAAAGCTATTAAGAAATTGTGACTAGGCTAGGGACAGTTAATACTGTAAGGCAAAAATGAAATTTGAAATAAGAATTCCGAGTCACAGCACACTCTTACTGACATATGTTCCATTTATTCAATTTAATTCCTCACCTCTTAGTGTCTCTCTTTCACTACAGTCCTGGAGGTCCAGAACATAGGCTTGTTTTCCACTTTCCATGTGGGAAAACTGCAACAGTTAGCTCTGAGGAATTCTGATTCTGGGGGAGGGAAAAAACCAAATTTCTTTAGCACGGGGAATGCAGATGTCTGTCTTAAAATTCTGTCTCCCAAAAAAAAAAGAGAGCTTCCGAGTCTCCAGAGTCCCCTAATTGATTCTCTGCCTCCCTCCCACAGGCACACATTTGAGTTTCTTCACACCCTCAAATCCCCTTACATTTTACGGAGTAGATATATTTCACAAATCCCGACCCGTCGAATGTAGCTGTATATTCGTTATACAACTACATTCCTCCTCGGTCTGATAGGATAGATCGATCCTAGCAATAATAGATTTTTTTTTTTAAGAAACGTGTTTACCAAAACCATTAGGTTTTTTTTTTTTTAATTTATTTCAAAGCAAACGAAGGCTATTTTGACAATTTAAAAAAACAACACAGAGAATGAGATGAACTGGAGCTTTCCTCCTTTAGCTTCTCCCACGCCAGTTTGCTGTCATTAACAATTTCCTGACCAGGATGTTCTTTTGATTCCCACATGTTCACCAGCCCTTTCATCTTCTCTTTTCAGGCTGTCCAGAGAGATGCTGCTAGCTAGCGCAGCCATTTCAAACCTTGTTACTTGGTTGTGCTCTCCCTGACGTGTCCCCCCACTGGCTTTGTTTTCATTAAAGAGTGGGCACGGGGAGGCTGCTAGGTGCCTAGCTATAGAGATCCGCTTGGAACAGGAAGGTCCCTTCATGAGTAAGACCCTTCTCCAACCCTACTTCCTTCTGGGTCCTTTCTAGGCAGCAGAATTCTTGCCCGCTCTACTGTTTTAACTCAGTCGGCTCCCTGCCGGCCGCTTGTGGGCGACCCCCCTCGTTTTAAGTGGGGTGGGGGTGGGTGGGTGGAGGGAAGGCTTTATTCCTCCGCAGCTTTACGCGAGTCCTTTATTTCAAAGTTATCGGGTTCTTTTAAGGCGGCAGCCAAAGAAGCCAGTGCAATCAATTCTAAATTGCATTAACAGAGGGATTGATTGATTCAAGATCACGAGAAGCCCTAATACCACTCTGTAAAGCCTTAGCTAGAACACTGCATCCAGTTTTGGTCACCACGATGTAGAAAAGATGTGGAGACTGCACTAAAGAGTGCAGAGAAGAGCAACAAAAATGATCAGGGGACTGGAGGCTAAAACATATGAAGAAGGGTTGCAGGAACTGGGCATGGCTAGTCTAGTGAAGAGAAGGGTCATGGTGACATGATGGCAGTGTTCCAATATCTCAGGGGCTGCCACAGAGAGGAAAGGATCAATTTTCCAAAGCAGCCGAATGCCAAAGAACAACAGATGGAAACTGACCAAGGAGAGAATCAACCTAGAAATAAGGAGAAATTTTCTGACAGTGAGGATAATCAGCCAGTGGAATGGCTTGCCTTCAGAAGTTATGGGAGCTTCAACATTGGAGATTTTAAAGAGAAGACAGGACAGCCACCTACTTGAAATGATATAGGGTCTTCTGCTTGAGCAGGGGGTTGGACTAGATGACTTGCAAGGTCCCTTCCAACTCTTGTTATTCTGTATTCCTTTTCATGCCCACCCAAGATGCCACTTAGGGCTCTTGGACGTTAATTCAGTATTATTGCTGTTGCATATAACAACATTTATATAGTATTCAAACAGGATTTAGAAACAAAACACTTTTCTGTGTTTTTCTCAGCTATCCTTCCTTGCAGGGTGACAGTTCAATACTTAAAAAGAACTGTCGTTTTGCAAGGGAGGATAGTTGAGAAAAATACAGTAAAAGCAGAATGCATTAAAATAATTCCCTTTTGGGGGGCAGATCCTGAATGCCATTGTTAACAAAGTTACATTCATGATCTATATATGAGACAGCAACCTGAATTTGGGCTAACAAACGGAATGGCTTTAAAAGCCAGGTGCCTTTGGCCGGAAGGACTGAGTACAGTGAGTTTTCTTGTCATAGATGTTAAGTGAATCACTGCAGATGTTAAGTAAATCTGGCTTCCCCATTGACATTGCTTGTCAGGTCACATGACTCTGAAAGGCCACAACTGTCACGAGTCTGTTGCCAAGTGTCTGAATTTTAATCACATGACTATGGAGGTGCTGTAATAGTCATAATGGTGAAAAGCAGAAATAGGATAAGCAGAAATTGTTTAATAATATTAAACATCATATTAGGGTTTGTTGCACAGCCGGCCAGATGTTTATAGACTGGGTTTGGCATTTTAGCCACCTATATTCTTTCCAACAAGCTGAAGATAGACAGATGTTGATGTTGAAGGTGTAAAAGTATTGTCACAGGACTTTACTGTTCCAATTAAAGCTTCCTTTTGCAATTGACTGATGGTGATTTTGTCAATGTCGGTGATATTTAAATAATGCTCCAGATGTTTTGGAGTTGGAATTTTATCCTTGTAAGCTGCCGGAGTTACTGACAGTGAGTTGGGCAGACATATAAATTTTCTTAAATAAAGGAATTGCACTCAAAATGCCCATTACTACTAATATTATTACAGCACCCTTGAAACAGAAGCTGCTCTTTGTACATAATGCCTCAGCTAGATTGTGGGTGGCATCTCAGTACAGGAAGGATATGAACAAATAAACTAATTACAACCGTCGTAAAAATTTTACACGGGCATTCTATTTTGTTCTGGGTTCATTTCAGAGTTCTGTGACCTTTCTATTGGTTCACAATAGAAAATGTCCTCACATATTGCATTACCGTATGGTACGCTGGTTTAACTGCTGCAGACAGGAAGGCACTGCAGAGAGTGATCAATTTGGCACAAGAAACCATTAGTTGCCCTCTAACACCACTGGATGTACATCATCAGATCCCGCGGCTTTAGCAGAGTAAGGAAGATATTGAGAGATGATTCACACCCTGGTCAGTGTCTCTTCGCATTTCTATCATCGGCCAGAAGACATCGAAGCATAGCCAGCCGAACAAATAGGTTTAAAAATAGTTTCTATCCTTGGGCTGTCAGACTCTTAAACACAATCACAATCACTCCACGCACATGTGGAAACGTATGACTAGTTTTTCTTTTTCTTTCTTTTATTCCTAATTACTTGCATAGGGATTATTCTTTATACTATTTATGTTGTTTGTATTTTTTGTCATGGATTGCACCAGTGAGGCTAAAACCAATTTCGTAGTATACACGATGTACAATGACAATAAAGGCTATAGTATACAAAACCCCTGTGACAGGGATGAAGAAATTGTCCATATGAACCATGCTCCATACCAAAACGATCTCAGGATTCATAATCACAAAAAAAAATATCATAGGGCAGTGATGGTGAACCTTTTTTTGCCTCATGTGCCAAAAGAGGAGGGAGGACAGGGGGGTTGTGTCCGGGCATGCCACACCCATAATGCAATGCATGCTTTTTTCGCCTTCCCCAGGCTCCAGAGACTTTATAGGGCTTTATAGCCCTTCATGGTATTGGATCTGGGTACTTGAGAGACCGCCTGCTGCCAATTACCTCCCACAGACCCATTAGATCTCACAGGGTTGGCCTCCTCCGTGTGCCATCTACCAGCCAATGCCACCTGGCTATTACCCGGGGGAGGGCCTTCTGTGTGGCAGCTCCGGCCCTCTGGAACGAACTCCCCGCAGGGATTCGGACCCTCACCTCTCTCCAGGCCTTCCGAAAAGCCGTCAAAACCTGGCTTTGCCGGCAGGCCTGAGGTTGATGAGTTCCCTCCCCTCTCGACTTGTATGGCTGCGTGACTCTTGCTTATTTTAATTGTTTGTATGTCGCTTTATGTTTTCCTTTTTCCCCTATTGAATTGTTCGCCGCTCTGAGTCCTTCCCGGAGAAGGGCGGCATACAAATAATAAAATTCAATTCAATTCAATTCAAAATGGCCTCAAAAAAGGTTAAAGTCAGCTGGCCAGTGCGCACATGCGCGCTGGCCAGATGACAGGGTAACACCTCGCGTGCCCTGACAAATAGCTCCGTGTGCCATAGGTTCGCCATCCCGGTCATAGGGCATCCATAGAAAAAAACATTTAGGGGGAGTTGGAACAGAACTATTTAGACAGCTACACTTAAGCTTTTGAATTCTTTTCTACGGAAGGTTCATTTTTAAATTTCCACTTGGACTACAGTAGAAGTAGTCTTCAACCTACAACCATTTGTTTAGTGACCACTTGAAGTTACAACAGCACTGAAAAAAGTGACATGACCATTTTTCACACTTATGGCTGTTGCAGCATCCCCTGGGCCACGTGATCAAAATTCACATGTGTGGCAACTGGCATGTATTTATGAAGGTTGCAGTGTCCCAAGGTCATGTGATCAACTCTTGGGACATTATGTCACTTTTTATTTATTATTTGCAGTAGCCCCTTGGTGAGATGGGCAGCAAATAAATTTAACAAATAAATAAAAATTTCACTGATGATTAATAGTAGCAGCCATTGACAATCTTCACCCTCTCTTTTAAATCCACCTGTGCAACAGCACAGATCAGTGATGCAAAACAGCCAGTTTCCCCCGATTAATGAACCCTCTCCCCTCGCCATAAATGTTTCTTTCAAGTGAACATAGCAGGATTGTTTGATAATGAATACAATAAAATAGTTCTTTTTCAGTTGTCTCTGCTCCCCCTCCCCTTTTTCTATTACCTTTGTCTAAATAGTATATTCTGTATTTTATGGAAAAACAGCATGCCCTGTGAATAGAATTAGAGTAGGATAGGATAGGTTAGGATAGGATAGAATTAGAGTAGGAGAGGAGAGGATATTATTAGTGTAGGATAGGATAGGATAGAATTAGAGTAGGAGAGGAGAGGATAGAATTAGTGTAGGATAGGATAGGATAGGATAGAATTAGAGTAGGAGAGGAGAGGATAGAATTAGTGTAGGATAGAATTAGTATAGGATAGAATTAGGATAGGATAGAATTAGAGTAGGATAGGATTAGTGTAGGAGAGGAGAGGATAGAATTAGTATAGTGTAGGATAGGATAGAATTAGGATAGGATATGACAGAATTAGAGTGAGAGAGGAGAGGAAAGGATAGAATTAGATTAGGAGAGGATAGAATTAGTGTAGGATAGGATTGGATAGGATAAAATTAGAGTAGGAGAGGATAGGTTGAATTAGAGTAGGATAGAATTAGTGTAGGAGATGATAGAATTGGATAGGATACAGAGTTGGAAGGGTCTTGTAGGTCATCTAGTCCAACCCCCTGCTCAAGCAGGAGATACCATTTATGTAAAGCATAAAGTGTAATTCAGACTCACTGGGATCCTGAAATGTTTCCTGTTATTTTATTGGGCTCCCGCCAAAATAATTGCATCCCTTTCTTGCACCTGGTGAAAACTTGACAGATCGCAGACTTTCGCCTCGGGTTGTGGGGGCGGATGCGGGGAGGGGCAAGCCTTCCAATGGCTGAGAGCGGACATTCTCCTTTAACCCCACCCCTTCCTCGGACAGCTCTATAAATAGCCCTAGGGAGGCATTCTTCTTCTTTGGCTAAGCTCGCACCTTTGGGGTTACTTTTCCTCTGTCTCCTGTTTCATAGAAGAGAGGTGGATTTAATATCGCCCCCCCCCCGTCCTCCCCCCCCCCCCTGCAGTTCATTTGCTTGATTTCAGCTCTCCTGCACTTAATATGAGTGTGACACATCGGGGTTTACTTATTTAATTGCAATTTCTAGTTGCTTAGTTCTGGAGAGAAAAAAATATCTACTGTAATGGCCCAGTCACTTTGGATAGTCAGAAGGGGGTTGATTTATATATAAATTTAATAAACGTGGTTGCTAAGAGTTGAACCCTGAATTGATGGCATGTCATCAGTTCCAAAATAACTCACAGTGGCTTACAAATGATATTTATATCCTCCCTTTATTTTGGCAAATAAGGCAGCAAACATATCCAACACATCTTCCTCTTGTTTTTCCCACTTGTGAGGTGGTTTGGGCTGATAGAGTAACTGGCCTACAAGGTCTCCTGATAGACTTATTTGGTTCAGACTATAGTCTTAGGATGAAAAAAATAATGGAATTTAGGTATAATATGAACAAAGAGATTTTGCAGGTAGAGTTGGAAGTAACTTTCATGCCTTGCATGTCATATTTTGACAGATAGAAGTAACCAGTGTTAACCACAAGAGACATGTAGCACATATGAGATTTTGTGGAGAAGAAACAGCCACAGAAATGGATGGAATAATCCTGTTGATTATTGGGAGGGGGGAGGGTGTCTTTAAAATGTTGGATTAGGTTGGGAAAGGTTTAGGAAACACCAAAAGAGGCAAATGTCACAACAGGAGACAAGTACAGTACTGCCATAATTTATTTCTTGAAATATTTCATGAAAAACATGAGTTTCCCTTTCAATTCCTAAATCCCTGGAAGTCCAATGCTCAGCCTTGTTTATTCCCCATTGCTCCACAAATCAACCCCTTTCCAAAAAATGGGGTCCTATTTGCAGACAGCCTCAAAGATCTCCAGGGTCCTTTTAATCTCCCGGATCTGCTTAGCGAGGATGTGAACAGGCTGCATGGAGCGGTCCAGCTCTTCACACCTGGCCATCAGAGTGTACATCCCTTTGATGCTCATGTCTACGGATTCGCCCAAGCTGTCCACAGCATCACGGTAGGTCTGGATGTAGCCTACGCTGAGTGCCGTCATATTCTGGATGGCGCTGTTCAAGGCCCTCAACATCTGGTCCACTCTCTGTGCCACATCCGTGGTCAACCTTTCCAAATCCCGAAGGACCTGGGGATCCACTGGAGGGATATCTGCAGTTTTGCCTCGAACAGAGTGCTGAGATGACATTGATGAGGTGGGCTCTGTATCATCCAGACTGCCCCGAGAGCTCATCTTGATCTTCATTTGCAAGTTGTTGGCCACAAAATGTGTCAGGTCTCCATCGTAGCTCACTGTTCCTTCCAATTCCAAGGCGCTCGATATAGTGGCTCTTCTGCCTTCTTGGTTCTTGGATGCCCCGTATACCTGGCTTATCCCATCCAGGCTGTGACTGTCCAACAGACGTCCTCCGGCCATGCTTTCCCTGGCTGCAACTCGCACGGGGTTCGGCAACCGCTTGGATTCTTCCCCGGCTACGGAATTGGACGAGGGGGCTTGGATGTGGACTTGGGCCATTATATGTTGCCCCGCCATCAGGCAATGCGGGAAGGAGACCCAGGAGAAACAAGAAGCAAGAGAAGGAGGGTGCAAGGCAAAGGTTGAAGTGGGAAGAGAAGCACAGAGAAAAGCCTCGAGGGGGTTTCAAAGGAAAGATTCCTCCGGAGATACAAAGCATAAAACGGATCGTTTCCCCCCCATCTCCCGCATCTCAACACACACTGAAACCCCTTCCGCTTCCCGGGGGCGGAGACTGGTCCAGGAAAAGGCGGAGAAAAGAGCGGGTTAGCTAGAAGGACCAAATGACCCTTCTCATTGGCTGTCTTCAGTTTGAAGATCCACCAATCGAGGTGGAGAAACAGGACGCTCGTTGATTGGACTCTCTCCCTGCCGGAACGAGCAGAATATACACAAAATACCATCCAGGGCAGGGAGAGGGCAAGCGGAGGCTGAGCTGGCATTAAAGGAGCAGAGGATCATCGCATCGTTTGCAGTGACCCAAACACCGACATTTTCAATTCTGACCGTTAAAGAATGTGTTGTTGTAATGTGTATTTTTATTTTACTAAATCTATATGCCACTCATCTCACTATCCAAAGCGCTTCTGCACCTAAAGGCTAGACAAGGAGGAATGGAATAGAATAGAAATTAGGAATGGAATTAGGAATAGGAATAGAATACAATGGAATGGAATTAGGAATAGGAAATAGAATAAATAGGAAATAGGAATGTAATTAGGAATATGATTGAATAGGAAATAGGAATGTAATTAGGAAATAGAATAGAATAGGAAATAGGAATGGAATTAGGAATAGAAAATAGAATAGAATAGGAAATAGGAATTAGGAATAGGAATAGAATTAAATAGGAATGGAATTAGGAGTAGAATTGAATAGAATTCTTTATTGGCCAACTGTGATTGGACACACAAGGAATTTGTCTTTAGTGCATATGTTGTCTAAATGGAAACTGATCAAGGAGAGATTTAACCTAGCAATAAGGAGAATTTTTTTGACAGTGAGGACAAACAACCAATGGAACAGCGTGCCTTCAGAAGTTGTGGGAAGTTGTGTTCATCACTGGAAGCTCTCAAGAAGATACTGGATTGCCATTTGTCAGAATGGCTTGGGTGGGGGTGGTGTTGAACTAGTTAATTTACAAGGTCCCTTCCAACTCTGTTAATCTGTAAATCTGTAAAGTCATAGCTACTCAGAGCTCCCCCCCACCCATATAGGGTCGAGTGGTACAGGGTAGAGTCTTCCCAGTAAAAAGGTGAAGAGATGTAACAGAATCTCAACATTATGGTGGAAGGAAAGCCTGATGAATTCAATAGGATTTATCTGAAGCAAGCAGTGCAAAGCATCTTTGGGTTTTAGTTTTTAATCCACACTTTATTTAATTTATTCCTTTTTAAAATCTTGAATGATTTAATACAGCTATTATTTTCAAGCAGAAAGAAGGGAATATAGAATTATGGTCCTGCGAGCTGAATCCACATCCTGCTCTTCTTTGGCATTTGGCTCTTCCCATCTCTTAATGATAAAGCTCTTTTGGCTGTATCAGAAAGGGAGGAACAGGTGGAATATTGTTGGTCATAGAGATGTTCATCCTAAGGTAGGTGACAGCAATGAAGCAACATAATTGCTCAAGACTGTTTCCAAGTTTACCTAAAAAGTTACACCAGGTGGCCATAAATATACAGACATGTACAAAAGGGAATGTATAGCTAAGTACCTCCCCCCCCCCCCTTCCTGGCATCACTACCACCAAAGAGTAATTATGCAGAAGCTAAAAAAAATGAGAAATTGTATCATTTACTTTAGTGAGGTACTTGTAATAAATATTATTTCCAATGAAGTTTCTTTTTTCTTTAAGTGGACTAATTTAAAAAAATCAATTATATAATGAATTATTACCATAGACATGTATTTGTTGTTCTTAGCAGCCCAATATATTATTTGAACGTGTATTATCTTTAGGACACATCTTAATGAAGTGAAGCAACTACTTGTATAAATATTACCCAAGCATAGCCTAAGGCTTGTGCAGTGTAACCAAGATACAAACATGAACTTTACTTGTTCAGAAACAAAACTGTCATTTCATATATTGTGCCTGTAATAGTTTTTGTCTATCTTCTTTCAAAATCTTTTTGTTGTATTTTTTACAAGAAAGTAAGCTTGAGGAACCAGACTATCTTACTTGTAAACCAATTTAGAATCTTTTGTTTTAATCTGAAAAATGGTGCCTTCGTGTTTTCTAATTCTATGATTTCACAAACGTTATTTGGAAAAAAAGCACTAAGAGAAAGAGGGAATTACTGAATTATTTTGATTACCTTATTCATTTTTGGTTCACTTGGACAAGTGCCATTGCAACTTTAAACAGTCACTAAGAGAATGGCTATAAATTGAGAAACACCTATACATATTGTTCAGGGTTTTAATGTTTACAAGCTGCCCAGAATTTTCTTTAAAGCTCACATATTGTATTCACCTGGGGCTCTCTACTCATTAACTGAAGTTTGCATCTGAAACTATCTTTGCTGACAAATATTAATAATCCATTTAAGTATCTTCTGGAATGGCGCCTCCCCCCAAACTATGTGCTCTTTTTTTCTGATTCAGAAAAAATGTTTTTGTAACAAGTATGATTCTAAACTTTTAAAATAATTGTGAAGTGCCTTATGCCACTCTTTCTCTTGTGTTTATATTTTAAACTGCTATTATACTGTATGCTGGCTTTTGAATTTGGCCTGTAGAAGTGTTTTTCTTTATATCACTGGGAGACTATATAATGATAGCCGCAGGAAAGAAATTTAATATACATAAATACACAATCTATTCTGCTACATGGGATAGCAGAAAACATAGTGGGCATTATAATCAGAAGCAGAAAAAAATATTACAGTTATCTTTTTAAGTATTAGCATTCTACAGAACTAAGAGATTCTTAACATAATGGTATTCAAAGAGGCCAATCATGTGAAATTTGAACAGCCTTCTCTCAATAAGACGGGAAGGGAAACAATATCATCAATCTCCAGTCTACAACAGAGTCCTTTCAGCAGTTCCAAGAAGGCTCCACACCCATTTGCACCACTCAGGTGACGCCGAGGACCTGGATAAACCTCCAGGTGGCCTCAACGACTCTCTCTAAAAGGACGCAAATGACCAGCTGCCTGCAAGGAATATAAATCCTTCCTTTCCCCACCATCCAGTCAGAGATGAAGAAGCTTCTTGGATGAGAAGTGAAACGTCTTCAAAGAATAACAAGAAAGTCCAGTTGCCTCTTGAAAAGCCACCTTTGGCATATCTTAATGGTAGCTGGGGAAATTATGAGAGTTGAAGTCCATACATTTTAAAGTTACTGAGGTTAAGAAAGATTGGTTCAAACATATTCACCATTTATATCCCTACTGATGATGCAGAACAGTCTGCTCCATGGCTACAGTGACTCACTCAAGTCTAATGAGTTTTGTGGTTTTCAAGCAACATGTTATATTAATCTGCTGAATTGTTTCCATCAATAAATTCAGATAAAATAAACTACAGAAGTCCTTGACTTACAACCTTTTGTTTAGAGGCCATTCAAAGTCAAAATGGCACTGAAAAGACCTGACTTATGACTGGTCCTCACATTTATGACCATTGCAGCATCCCACAATCATGTGGTCAAAATGTAGGTGCTTGGCAACCGGCAGGTATTTACGATGATCAAAGTGACCCAGGGTTACATGATTGCCATTTGTGACCTTCCTAGTTGGCTTCTGACTCACTTAACAACTGCTGTGATTTTCTTAAACCACAATGGCAAAAGGGTCACAAAAATCAGATGCCGCTCACTTAACCTTGTTCAGCAACAGAAATTCTGACCCCAATTCTGGTTGTAAGTTGAGGACTCCCTATATAGCTGCTACTGTACTGTGTGAGCTGGTACCTGCTGAGACCAATAATTAACTAAGGAGATAATCAAGACTTGCATTGTTCATGACTCCAGGCTTCCCATGTATAGAGATACTTGTCTTACCTGGAAGGGGTGGGGTTTGGGGAAACTAAATAACACACAACAAGTAGCCTTGTACAATAGTGTTAATTGGCACAATTTATTCAGGTTAGCCTAGTGTGCATTTTTCTTAAGATACCATTTTCAATTTTTATCCAAGCAGAACAAGTGTGGCCTTTCAAACAGTCTCCACAATAAAAAAATTGGTAAGACTGTTCTTCGAAGCATCAGAACTTAATCGAGGTATTGGAGAAAATAAGTGCGATCTTGGGACATTTCGTGTCTCCTGTACAAAGCTAAACATGGACCTAAATATAAAGCTCCAGGACATGTAAAAATTCTATATGCATGCTAACTAAATAAGCTTGCTTCAGTGATCAGATTTTTGCCTGGTGGCTCAGCAAAACCTTGCTTCGTCCATTTAGAATTTCGGCAGGTGCATAGCTTGTGTTGCTTTGCAATCAAACATCAGCCACTATTATAAAGCAAATTATTTCCCAGGATCAAGATACGGGTGTTTAAAAAGTCTCCTCTCAACTTCTTTGTCACTGCAGTGTCCTGGGTTACATCTATATTATCCTTTATTTTTTCAGCTACTCTAGAAGCTCCTGAATAATTGAGGTGAGGAGGAGAGAGACTGATACAAACCCAGTCTCTACCTGTTCTCACTCTATTGTACTCTATTGTAACCTGTCAGAAGAGAAAGTTGAACAGAGAAATCCACCCTTTTATTTAGATTGTTGTTTCTCAACAATCGTGGCAACTTAAAAACCTGTGGACTTCACTTCTTAAAGTTGCCAAGATTGAAAAATACTGACCCTAAATTTCACACCACAACCAAGGAAAGGAATTTGGAGATGAACTTGAGGCCAAAGAAGCCAATTCAATGCCAACTCCTTGCAAGGGTCAGGCCCATTGAGTGAACGAGGAGCCAGGATTGCCCCCTGACCTAATCTATGTCTTAATTTGTTACTGGCAGATCAATAATTCTCTTTTCTTACATATTGGGCTTTGCATTTAAGCTGTTGGACATAGCCTTAAACTACGTCCAACAGCTATTACCACACTCGGTACAACTATAAGGCCCTTCCCCCAGAGCCAAGTCATCTTGGTTGGGTTTTCGAGGGCTAGACCTCAGGTGAAAACCTTTACCACAGTGGCCGCAGATAAGAAGCCGGTCGCCTTCTTCTTCATCAGAGCTATTGATAACACTGGTATCGGCACACAAAGTATCAAGACCAGTCATGCACGGGATCCCAACGCTTCCATCATGGTGGCCCTCAATGCTACCCTCGTCAAAAGTCGGGTCAACCTCACAGAGGAGGTCCTGGCTCATGCTGGGGCTGTGAGCGTTGGTGTGAGTGCGACGGTGGCGAATGATGTGTGAGCTGAGCCGAAAGCTCTTCCCACACTCGGTGCACACATAAGGCTTTTCCCCTGTGTGCACCCGCCAGTGGTCCACCAGATTAGAGTGGTGGGTGAACCTCTTGCCACACTCAACGCAACCGTAGGGTTTCTCACCTGTGTGGGTACGCCGGTGGTTAGCCAGCGTGGAACTTCCCGAAAAGCGCTTTCCACATTCCTGGCATTGGTATGGCTTCTCTCCGGTGTGCGTCCGCTGGTGGCGAGTAAGGCATGAGCTCCCGGTAAATCGTTTACCGCACACATTGCACTGGTAAGGTGTAACCCCAGTGTGGCCACGCCGGTGCAGGTTGTAGTTGGAACTTTGAGAGAAGGCCTTGCCGCACAATTCACAACGATAGGGCCGTTCCCCGGTGTGGAAACGCCGATGTTGGAGGAGGTTGGAACTAGCCGTGAAGGCCTTGCCACAGTCCCCACAGACATAGGGGCGCTCCCCAGTGTGCGTCCGCTGGTGCTTGGTGAGCGCCGAGCTCTGGTTGAAGCTGCGGCCACAGTCGTTGCAACGGTACGGCTTCTCTCCCGTGTGAATGATCTGGTGCTTGGCCAGGTTTGAGCGGCGGCTAAAACTCTTCCCGCACACGCCACAAGTGTTTGGGTGCAAAGAGGAGGACTGCAGGAATGGAGAAGAAAGTGTGAAAAAAGTTACACCTGTCTAAACCACCTATTTCTGAAATGGATGCTCAGGAAAATATGGCTTATTTGTGCCCCATCCCTTTCAGCAGTGGCATTTTTGCAAAATACAATGGCTAACTGAATTTCTACAAGCAGGGGCTTCTGCAGAGGTAAAAACAAGAATCAAGATGGTGGCCAAAATGGCACAATCAACTTTTTACAGGTAGCCCTCAAGTTATACTTGTGTTTCCCTGAAAACAAGACTGGGTCTTATATTATTTTTTGCTTCAAAAGAAACATTAGGGCTTTATTTTCCAGTTAAGTCTCATTTTCGGGGAAATACGGTATTAAAATGTGTCCTTCTGGCTGACAATCCAGCTAGACGGGATAGGGCTTATTATTATGAACATCCTGAAAAATCATGTTATGGCTTATTTTCTGCTTGTGTCTTATTTTCAGGGAAACACGGTAGCCATTCATTTAATGACTACTCAAAATTACAATAGCACCAAAAAGTGACTTGTGACCAGGTTTTTACACTTAAGATTTTTATAGAATCCCTGTGATCATGTGATCAAAATTTGGACACTTGGCAACAGGAATGTATGATAGTTGCATTTGATCATATTTGGCTCTGATAAGCAAAGTCAGATTCTCTTAACATGTGATAACTGTGGCAAGGAAGGTCATAAAATGGGACAAAACTCACTTAACAACTGTCTTGCTTATCTAGGGAAATTTTGGGCTCAGTTATGGTTGTAAGTTGAAAATTAGTCATATGTGTACCTGTAGCCACCATCTTGACTTTTGACTGGAGATGGGAAGGTTTTGGAAAAAAAAAACAGAAAAATGGGGGGGGGGGGGAGAGAAGTTTTTTCCATTTTTTTTCTGTTTTTTTTTTCAAATGGCTTTCAAAAAACAAAACAAAATAGAGAAAAATGGGGGGGGGGACTGGGTTTTCCCCTCAGGTCTTCCCAATTCTACTTTTGACACACATATCCCTTTCTGCCTCAGGGAAAGATGTCCCCATCTATAGGTTCATTTTTATTTTGTATTGTGCAATGGAAATTCAAATATCTTTGGTGAACAGAGGATTTGGGGAAAGAAGGTCAGGGATGCTACTCCAGAAACCCTCAAGTGGAGAATTATTATTTTCTTTCCTGTCACTTTATTTTAATTATCGGCCACCCAATTCCATCTGAGGTGGAGAAGCAAATTTTACAATTTCTTTTTCAATCAGCCCAGGAACTAATACTGCATGTGCTAAGTTCTGCCCAATATCCAAAATAAAAACCTTGGCTCAACTATTCCTAATGTGGGCCTCTCAAATGTTCATATATTGTTATGTGTGGATCAGCGACACCAGAGTTAGAAAATTCAAGATGGTAACTACAACTGCCCAATCAAAGCCCCACCCATTTTCAATGGGTCGTTTGAAAAGAGATGGGCTTTGATTGCATTGTCGCAGCAACCATCTTGACATTTTTGACATCTCCCACAGGGATGCCTTTGGTCAGTATACAAGAGGCGGGTGAAGCTAGAAGTGGCTACTCCAAATCCGAGAGGCTTAGTAAAAAAAAAGTACAGTACTAAAATAACCTGAATAACATCAGCTTGGAATTCTGGAAACAGCAATCCTGACCCATCTTAAGTATACTAAGCTTGGAAGTCTGGTTTAAGGGAGGGTTTCCCAGTGCTACAGCCTTCTGAAGTGAAACATGCATCTGGCCAAATTCTCTTTCAAAGCCCTGTGGTAAAATATGCTGTGTGCGGCACATATGTGAACCGTGATACAGAAAGTTCTGGAAAGTCTGTTATGTATAGTGCTGAAGCATAGCTGCGGAACTACAAGTAGATTTCACCTTACATCAGTTCATTTAGCGTCCGTTCAAAGTTACAACGGCATTGAAAAAAGTACTTTTGACTATTTTTCACACTGATGAACATTGCAGCATCTCCCTAGGGCAGGTGATCAAAGTTCAGATGCTTGGCAACTGGTTCATATTTATGACGATTGCAGTGTCCCGGGGGTGATTAGTTTTTGTGGCCTTCTGATAAGCAAAATCAACGGGGAAGCCAGATTCATTAATTAGTAACCAGTTAATTGTTGCTAATTAAACAACTGTAACAATTCACTTAGCAACTGAGGCAAGGAAGGTGGTAAAATAGGGCAAAACTCATTTCACAAATGTTTCGCTTAGCAACATAAATTTTGGGCTGAATTATGATCGTAAGTCGAAGACTACCTGTATTTCATTAAATAACCAGAAAACCATGTAGTTGCAAAGTTTACCCAAAAAGCTATTGTCGGAGTATAGCTATAGACCTAAAGGAGAACCTCATATTTCCATGACTGATGAACAAATCTCGGGGCAAGTCCCAACAATTCCTCAAGGTGTAGAATCATAGGGCAGAGGTGGTATTCAGCCAGTTCGGACCGCTTTGGGCGAACTGGTAGTTCCAACAATCAGTAGGTCCCGCCTTATCCTGTCCTTTATTTGCTTTCTAGCTCATCCCAGTTGTGTAGCACAGCTGATTCCACTCCCCACCCCTTGCTGTTCTACTTACTGTTGCTGACTTGGAAGGTAAGCAGCTGAGCTTCTAAATGCTCAATTTTCAGCACTGCGCACAAGTGTTTTATGTGCACACTCACCGAACTGGTTGTTAAACCAGGAGCATCCCACCACTGTAATAGGGCTGAAAGAGATCTTGGAAGTCTTCTAGTCCATCCCTCTGCTCAAGGAGGCGGAGTCCTTAAACCATCCCATATCTCGGAAGTTCCCAGAATTGTACTTTACTACTCACCGAACCCTCTATTGGAATTGTGACTTTCTGCACCTCAAACTCTTGTACCTTCTGCTCCTCAGATTTCACCTTCATCTCTTCCTCAGTTGAGGAACCTCGTGAAGGTGCAGGACCCAGCTGGTTTGGGCAGAGACAAAACAATCTAAATAATAACCAATCCTTAAAGAACCTATTTCCTTACACGTCAGTTCTTCTACCCATCCAGTTAAACCTTCAATGTTTCTATCTTCCTTATCCCCACTCACCAGTTTTCCACCTGCAGAAAGTTCCATCTCAAATTCTGGATCCTCCTCCTCCTTCTTCTTTTCCGTCTTTACTCTAAGCAATCGCTTTTCTTCATTACCATGCACTCTGGCAGACAATCTGTCCCGGAAAGAGGATGAATCCAGCTGGCAAACCCAAAGGAGCAAAATGAGAGATTCAGCACTTATCTTTTGTCCCCAAACATAGAGATAGTTTGTTCAGTTTGTTCCCAAACAAAGAGAGAGACACAACATCTCACAACCAATCTCGGAAAGTGAATGTCAACAACATATTTCAGCTTACACGTTTGTCATGCAAAGGCAAACAAGAATTTACACAGGTGCAGTAACAGTAACATCACTAGGTTGCAAATTGCTCTAACTAAGTATCCACAAGGAAACCTCTTAGGTGAAACACTGCAATTTGAATGCTAAGTAATCAGCAAGTCAAGTCTGTGTTTTCTAAAGTTAAAATATGTTCCCGTTGCATTTCACAGGGAAGGCCATTTGAAATACCGAATGTGTTTAATATTGCAACTTCTAAAAGTCTGGTTTTGTTTCTTTCCGGCATTCATTTTCTCAAAACTGAGTGGTATTCAGTCATGCATAAGGCATTTGTCACCCTAAACCTAACCATACTTTTAGTAATCACGTTACAATCAAGAAAAATGTGCCTGTTTCAGATCCAGCCTGTTTTTTCAAACTTCAGGAAAAAAAACACACGACTTTGTCATGTTGGCTTTGTGCACCTTGATATCTTGAATTCTTTCCACTCCCTTCTTCAGTCTAGCACTCCGTCCCAAGGATTCCCATGATCTGCCCTCACCTTTCATCAGTGGTCCATCCATCTAAAAATACAGAAAGGAGAAAAAGGAATACATTAAAAGGTAAGGCATAGGTCCAAATTAGATATCAAAATATTCCCAAGAACTTCCTATATCCTACTCAGGTCTTCCTTATATTAGTAGTTGGATTAGAAAGAAATATAAAATGCTTGGCATTTTTAAACTGGGTGTGTGTGTGGGGAGATGTCTGGAGTTTGTGATTATTTATGTTGGCCCTGTCTTCATCCAGAGCTTCTAGAACAGAGACTCCCTTGAACCAAATTTTTCCTGTGCTCTCCTTGTCCTCATTCATCGTGAATGCACAGACAAAAGTAAATGGCTTTTGGAGAGAAACAAGATTAAAAGAAATCTACCTCTTTAATATAATTGCAGAGTAGCAAGTAACTTGTCAACTGCCAGTCATCAGGTCCTGCAACAGCTCCATGAAATTAGTGAGGCCATAATAAAGACGGATACAAATCAAATCCATAGATAAATAGGTGAAATTTTGAGTGTAGCACTCAAAGCTTTCCCCAAAATTAGGTGTGTCCTTGAAGAAAGTCTAGATTTCTATTAAATCCTTAGCATAACCCTGGTTTCCAGGAAGACCATTGCAAGCATCTCCATGGTCATGTGATTTACATTCAGATGGTTAGCAACTAGTTCGTATTTATGATAGGGTCATGTGATTCCCTTTTCAACCTCCTGACAAGCAAAGCCAAGGGGGGAAGCCCGATTCCCTTAACAACTGCATTACTAACTGAAAAGTGGTTCCCAACCTTTTTTTGCCATGCCCCACCTAAGCATCTCTAAAATCCTGTTTCTCCCCCACCCACATATAATTCTTACTATTCCAAAAGTGAACTCTACTCACACGGAGGAAGACTAAAAGACCATTAGATTAGTTTAAACAAGGTTCAAATTGCTCCCATTAAAAATCAACACACACACACACACACAGGGGTGTGGACCTCATGTTGGGAACCACTGACTTAAACAAATATAGCAAGGAAAGTTGCAAAATGGGGCAATGCTCACTTAGCAACATAAATGCCCTGCTTAATTGTGGTCATAAGTTGAGGACTAGCTCGTATGTATGTATGTATGTATGTATGTATGTATGTATGTATGTATGTATGTATATATAAATAATATAATATATAATATATATATAAAGAGAATCAAAGTCATGAAGGAAGGCTTCTTCCCAGAAGTTCAAAGAGACCCCAGATTGACAGGCGGAACTCAGGACTCGCTGCCCGCAGGCTTGGCTACCTGAGTCCCCAACACTCACCTGAGGGTTTAGCCTTCATTCCACATCTGGGGCGAAGTGGGGGGAACGATCCACAGCAACAGCTGGCTTCTCCGACCCACGTGTGCGGCTTTTCTTCCCAGCACCGGGAGATGCGGGAAAGCTGGGACCCGGAGGATAGGTGGGCTGAAACCGGGGGAGACGGGAGGGCGAGGGAAGGAGATGGGGACCACTCGGGGGAAAGAGAGGATGTGACCGACCGCTTCCTGCGGATCCGGCTTGCCAGCCCGTTCAACCGGGCCTCTGCCGGGGGAGGAGAGGGAAGGGAAAGGAGGGGAGGGTATCCTCGCAGATGCTGGGGAAGAGGGAGGGAGAAGAGCCGGGCAAAGAAGACCTGAAGGATTCCCTCTCCCCGCTCTCGGCAGCCGCCCCCAAAGCCCGCGCGCGGTCCGCTCTCGGGGCGCTTCTACGCCTGTCCTTCCGAAGTAGCGACCCTTCCTCGAGGAAATGGGGGGGAAGCTCCGAGGGGACAGCAGGAATGCTGGGCGGAGAAGAAGTGAAGGGGGGGCTGACAGAAGGCGGGCGCTTCGTGAGGATTGGCTAACGTGGCCGCCCCCCCCTTTCTCCTGGTTTGTAATTGGCAGAGAAAGAGTGAATGGCAGCGGACAGAGAAGAAGTGGCGCTGGAGAAGCGCCGACCTGAGCAGTGGGTTGGACGCCCGAGTTCTAGTTCCGCCCACTCTCTCTCCCCTTCCTCCACTAAGCCCTCCGAGAGCCGGAATCGCGCCCGTTCATTGGCTGGGACCTCCCGGTCGCTCTAACGGAACGCGCGGCTAGAAAAAAACGGCGGAGGGGGGGGTACCGCCGGGGAGCTGTTAATGGGTCGGCATCCTATTAGAATTAGAATACAGTAGAATAGAATAGAACAAAATAGAATAGAATAGAATAGAATTTCTTTATTAGCTTAGTGTGATTGGACACACAAGGAATTTGTCTCTGGTGCATAAGCTCTCAGTGTGCATATAAACAAAAAAATGATAAATCACGATCATAAAATACGATCATCATAAATCACAAGGTAAACGATAAGGAAAGTTGAGAAAGAAGCAAGGGATTAAGGTGGGAAAAAGCTGCCTGGAAATTGCTCGTAGGGAGCAGGACTGGAATCTGATTCTCACGGTTGTTTTCCATAACATGTGGGGTGTTTGGAACAGGCTGTGAAGCCACATTTGCACTGCAGACATCAGGATTCATGCCTCTAGTACAGTGTTTCCCAAACTTGGCAGCTTTCAGACATGTGGGTTTCAAGTTCAACTCCCAGCGTGAGGATTGGGGAATTCTGGGCGCTGAAGTTCACATGGCTTAAATTTGAGAATCGCTTGCTATTGAGGTGATCAACTTACAGCTGAGAAGTAAATGCCTTTTACTGTTGTTGTAAGTAGTGGGTTCCTGAAACTAAGGCTTCTGAAATTGTATGTGTAATAAAACACAAATCCTCTCCTTTTATAAATTCATTAATGTAATTACAGGTAGTTCTCACTTTATGATCACAACTGAGGCCAAAATTTCAATGGCTAAGCAAGGGAGTTCAATTTTGCTCCATTTTACAACCATTTTTGCCACAGTATTAAGCAAATCACTGCAGCTGCTAAGTGAATCATGTGACCATTAAGCGAATCTGCCTCCCCTCATTGATTTTGTTTATCAGAAGCTGGATGGGAAGGTTACAAATGGTGATTATATGACACCAGGCCAGTGCAACTGTCATAAATACATATTAATTGCCAAGTGCCTGAATTTTGTTTCTGTGCCACTGTAAATTTGAACGGTCACTACCTGAATGGTTGTTAAGTTCCTGTATCAGGAATGGTTTCAAACAATTCACAAAGTCATCCCGACTGTTTTCTCACACTGTGCTAGATTAAGGGCCCTTGTGAAACAATGTGATTTGTGAAAATACCACAATTTTTGTCCTTGTAGCAGGTATCCCAAGGCTAGTATGCAATTTGGGATGTGCTTCATTACGTCCTCCCAAATATGCTGTCATTTTGATGTCACTACCATATGCTGTGGATGCCACTGACCTGCCTAGAGCCCCATCCTCCAATTTTCCTCCACTGTAACAACTCTGTAAGGGAGGGCAAGAAAGAGAGGCCAAAGTCACTCAGGGTGATCATCTGTGGAAGGGGGTGAATTTAAACCTGGTTCTCAGAAACTTAATTCTATAACCCTGTGTTTTTCAACCTTGGCCACTTTTAAGATGTGTGGACTTCAACTCCCAGAATTCCGCAGCCAACAATAGAATTCCAGGAGGCTCACATCCCAGGGCAAAGTGTGGTTCAGAAACATATACTACCTTCCTGGGAATCTGTAGCAATTCTCAGTCATCCAGGTCATGGTTATCTCAAAGGTGCTTTTTCAGGAAGCAACTGGATTGTCTTGTTTTTCCTTTGAAGACATTTCGCTTCTCATCCAAGAAGCTTCTTCAGCTCTGACTAGATGGTGGGGAATGGAAGGATTTATATTCTTTGTAGACAGCTGGTCATCTGCACCCTTTCTAAGGGTCATTGAAGCATTTGGATGTTTATCTGTGTCCGCAGGGTCACCTGAATAGTGCTCCTGGTTCCTGTAGTCTGAAATTTTTCGGGAAACCTGTTCATACTCCTACACCATTTGAAGGGTGTTCATCCCAAATTGCAGAGCTAAAAGTCTGTAGCTGAAATTACTGGTAGTCCTTGACTTGTAACACTTTGTTTACTGACTGTTCAAAGTTGCAACAGCATTGCAAAAAATGACCTATAACCATTTCTTCATAATTACAACTGTTGCAAGCATCCACATAGTTGCATGATCAAAATTAAGATGTTTGTCAATTGGCATATATTTATAACAATTGTAATGTCTGGGGTCATGCGATCACCTTTTGTGATCTTCTGACAGTCAGTGAGGAAACCAGATTCACTTAACTGTGTTACTAACTAGGGCAAAATTCACTTAACTGTTTTGCTTAGCAATAGAAATTTTGGTCTCAGATGTAAGTCAAGAACTACCTGTACAGAAACCTGAAGAAGTTTGAATAGAGCTGGAAGGGACCTTGGGGGTCTTCTAGTCCAGCCCCCTGCTCAGAAGCAGAACCTATACTATTTCAGATAAGTGGATGGCTAGTTTCTTCTTAAAAACCTCCAGTGATGGAGCACCCACAATTTCTGAAAGCAAGCTGTTCCACTGGTTAATTGTCCTCAATGTTAGGAAGTTTCTCCTTAATTCCGGGTCACTTCTCTCTTTGATTAGTTTACAACTAGTGTTTCTTGTCCTGCCTTTAGGTGCTTTGAAGAATAATTAGACCCCCTCCTCTTTGTGGCAACCCCTCTAATACTGGAATAATGCTATCATGATAGAATACTATTATTCTACTACTGTACTAGAATTACTGGGACATAATAATTTGCTATTTAGCTTCTGTAAGAATTAGAATTGCTGCTGCCATTTGCTTCTACCAGTGATCTAACTCCTGTTATCTTGTTTTTGTGTACAACTCAGTGCCTGGTGCAGGGTATGTCATGGCCTGGCAGGGTTACATCAGGCAAATACCTGTGTTGCTAAGCGCTCAGCTCCCCCCCCCCTTGCTGCACTGCCAAAGGAAGGTCTGAACAAGGGGGCCCGGAATGGGGTACTAAGCAGATGTCTCTGAAGGTATAAAAGGACACCATATCTTCCCCTTTATATCTTTACTGCATGTGATTTATTTGTATGTTGTGTAATGGTACACCCACCTCTTCTTTGTGCAAATAAAAACTGTTTCCCCCCCCCCCCCAGCCTCTTCTTGGGTCTCTTCTTTGGCATTCTGATGACTCAACTACATTTTGGGACCTTACAATGTCCCTACATTGTACATTACAATTACATCCCTAATTCTTCTTTTCTTTAGCATAGCCAAGCCCAAATCCTGCAGCCCTTCTTCATGTTTATATTCGAGCACTATAATACAATATTCAAGTACTCCTCACCTGCCTTATCAGCATTATCTCTTTCCTCTGTTCCCAGGATTGGCCATTTGGCCCCCTGTTGTGAAGGGCACAGATCAAAAGTGAGAGTTCTTAGGCAGAAGGCAGACATATCAAAGGTGTCAATTTTACAGCTCTTTACAGCTCCATTCCGGGATAAATTCTATGCCCATAGATTGCTACTCATTACAAATACAAGGCATAATATATGTGTGTTACAGAAAACAAATGTTTCTATTAAAACCAACAAGTTTGTATCCTTATTACTATTCCCTTTCAATAATATATGATTAAGATCCAACTCCTCCCCCGCACCCCTTCGTTTTCGTCCATCGGCTCCAGCGCTTAAAATCTTCTTTGAAATCAAGCTTTCACTTCCGTACATAGTCATCTGGGTCACAAATAGCAACGGAAACGAAAACGCCTTTCCAAAGAGTAAAGAGGTTTGGAAAGCACTGGCCCTTTAAATCTTCACTTTCTGGCCTCCCCTCAAATGGCGGCGCCCTAAACGGTGCCATCTGAATCTGCCTTATTCCAAAATGGCTACCGATTTTTGATGGAGTACCTTATTTTGATAGCCTGTTTTCTTGCCCACACTCAAAATGGTGGGCCTATTGACTTCAACACTACGTTGACCCGAACCGAGAGGGCAGTTACAACGTCGTTTTATTTTTTCCCCGTTTCGGCCATTGGCCCGGAACTCACAAGGTTCATCCTGTGAATAATAATAAAAAAACAGAGGCCTCTGGAGCCGAACGAGGCGCTGCCGGTGACGCCACCGAAGTGCGCGCCCCTTAAAAAAGATGAGTGCGAGATAGTCATATTTTCACTGGTAGCCGGGAAATCAGTTTCGGAAGAGGGTGGTGCAACTAAATTGAAATGGGTTCTTTAAAGACTTTACTAGATTTTAAAACTACCCATTCTATCTCTAAAGACACGCCTCCTGAATCCCCAGTACCAAAAACGGACCCGCCCTTCCCGACCGCGCTCTTCGGCGCCACATAAAGGCCTTGACGACAGAGGATCGCCGTTCCTGCCCTAAGTAATGATGGCGATTCCTGAGCCGCCACTTGAGTAAAGAAACAGGAAGTCATTGGCTGCGGCAGAAAATAAAGCCGGCCGCTATTGGACGGCCGGGATCCGGAGCAGGATCCGGCCGGGCCCATGAGCTGATGAGAAAAGAGCAGAGGGGGGAAAGGAAAAAGGGGTAACCTGAGGGATGGGGTCGTGTTTCCTCCTCCCCCCCACCGACCCCCGTCCTCTGTTTAGCGACGCGACTGCTACCACTTCCCTGCGGGGGTTGGAGGTGAGATATTCCCCCGTGGAGTATGGAGGGTGGGGTGGGTCTGCCTGGCGGATGACCCGAGAGGAGTCCTTGGTGGGAACCGAGGGCAGCTCCTCCTGCTGTTTCACTGGCAGCCGGGCATCCTCGGCTCGCTTCCTGGGCGACCGTCAAGCATGGCTTGTATGCCGGGCGAAGGAGGGTGGGTAGGTGCGGGGTGCCCGGGTGGAGGGACCTACGAGATTATGTGTGCGCGTCCCTTCTGACAACTTCTTGCGTAGGATGGGGTGCGCAAAGGCTGCAAAAACGAACGTCGGGGCTTTGCCTGCGCCCCAGCCCCGTCTTTTTCAAGCTGCTTCAAGCCTAGCTCTGAGTTACTATGCCTCCTTCTGTCTCCCCCCTCTTCTTGCTTGATAAGCTTTATTTATTTATTTAGTCAAACGTATTAGATAACATATATAAGTATGAACATGATTTTGGATACATGAAATGGATACGAAGAAAAGGGAATATTAGGACAGGGACGGTTGGTGCACTTATGCACGCTCCTTACAGACTTGGGGTGAAAATGGTTGGTAAAAACTGGTGCCAAGAGTCACACAAACACAACTGAGGGATTCTGGATGTGTTATCCCAGCCAAGTGATTCAGAAAGTTAAGATTGGGGGTGGGGGGAATCCGTTAGTGGAAGAATGGGATGGGAGAAACTTTGGACTGGCTGCTTCCTTGCTAAATGGAAACTCTGTAGCAAAAAAAATCAGGATGGACATTTCTTTAAATTATAACATTGTAGCAAGACTGGCACTCTTTTGGCCTCGAATTTTAGCCTGGAAGGACTCATTGACATGAGTTATCTTGATTTTCATCCTGTCCTCTAATTTGGCCTTTGCTGTTTCTCCTACAAACACACAACTTTTCCAAACCCCCTTTTTATCTATAATGGGAAGAAGCGAAAGGTGCAAGTTTACAGTTAAGTTAAGAAAAAGAGTGGGAAAATCAAGGTTGTGTTTCTGCATGTAAGGGGGGGGAAAGTCTATTGTTCTAAGTTTTTTTTAATTAAGGCCAACTATTTTTTTAGTTTTTTTTAAAAATTAAGGCCAAACTAGGAAAGAGTATGAAAACTTTTCATTTCATAGGAATTTGTCATCTGCCAGCTTGGTGGGAATAGGCTGAGGTGAAAGAAACCTTGCCTTGGAAGTCTAAGGAACATGAAAGCTGCTGTACTATTTTGTGTTTTTTGAGTGGTGGTGATACAATTAACGTCCAGTTTTGGATTTTGTCATGTAATAACTCAAATTGAGCTGCAAATGTTAGTCTGTCATGTATTGCTATTGTTAAAAGATGTGGAGTGATGGGGGGAGGATATGATTTCTGTCCTGGTTTGATTGCTTTAATATAGTACAATGCTAGTATCCACTATATAGGGCAGTCAGCTTGATGTAGTAGCTAAAGCAATAAACTATAAGTCATCAGGCTAGAAAACAGGTGATTCAAGTCTAGCCTACCCTCAAAACGATGCTATAGAGCACTGCACACCAAGAAAACTAGACAAAAGAATAGTTTTTCCCCCCGAACGCTATCACTCTGCTAAACAAATAATTCCCTCACCGCTGTCAGACTATTCCATAATGCTGCATTACTATTAGTCTTCTCATCATTGCTATCACCCATCTCCTCCCATTTATGACTGCATGATAGTAACTTTGTTCCTTGTATCCTTACGATTTATATTGATTGTTTCCTGATTGCTTATTTGTACCTTATGATTATCATTAAGTACTGCACCTTATGATTCTTGATGAATGCATCTTGTGTTTTTATGTACACTGAGAGCTTATGCACCAAAGACAAATTCCTTGTGTGTTCAATCACACTTGGCCAATAAAGAATTCTATTCCTACTCCTATTCCTAATTCCATTCCATTCTATTCTATTCTGGCACAAAGCCAGCTGGATATTTTTGGCCTAGTCACTCACTCTCTCCGCCCTAGAAAGTGGGCAGTGCCAAACCACTTTCAAAAACCTTGCCCAAAATACTGCTGACACTAGTCCAGCCAGTCACCAAGAGTCCAAAACTGTCTTAAAATATACACACACACACACACACACACACACACACACACACACACACACACTGTACAGAGGAATCTTCTGACATGCTGGGAAAACTTTTTCTATCTCAGTTTTTTTTATCCTGCTGTGGGAGAAGGAATGGGTCTTAGCATATGATTTAGATCAGTGTTTTTCAACCTTGGCAACTTGAAGATGTCCGGACTTCAACTCCCAGAATTCCCCAGCCAGCGAATGCTGGCTGGGGAATTCTGGGAGTTGAAGTCCGGACATCTTCAAGTTGCCAAGGTTGAAAAACACTGATTTAGATGATTGCTAATGATTCATAATTAGCTTCTCTGAGGCATAATCCCATTTCCTCACTTACCTCTGTGTATTGTGCAGCACAATTTAGAACATTTTTTCTTCAACCTTAGCAACTCCTAAGATGTGTGGGTTCCAGTTCCTAGAATTCCCTAGCCAATCATACTGACTGAGGAATTCTGAGAGTCTAAGACCACGCATCTAAAAGTTACCAAGGTAGAGAACACTGGCTTAGAAGAATAACTATTTAAAATAGCAAACCTTTCAAAGGTGAGAGCACGGTTTGCCATCCTTCTTAGAAAAGCACACCCCACTACACACTTGACCTGCTGTTAAAAAACAGGAAATAACTTCCATTGAAGTGCAGCTTTGTGTAGAAATAGGCAATTTGTCAATAAAAATGAATTCCTCTTTTTTTTAGGATGCTCAGCTCTATTAATAGTTTATGACAATAGACACTGGTGGACGGTGGAAAAACTTTTAAATAAATGCATTTTGATTTCAAGATGGAATGATTAAAAATGATTTTTTTAAAAATTAAGCCTGATTAAAATTCCAAACTGAAGAAGGTGGGGAATGACAGCCCTAAGAGGCAAAAAGAGTTTAATTCTTTATTTCTCAACATTGGCAAATTTGAGATGTGTGGACTTTAACTTGCAGAATTCTGAAGGTTTGAAGTTTTTATTCGACTTGTATGCCGCCCTATTCCCGAGGGACTCAGGGCGGCTAACAAAACCAGGGGGGGGGGAGGACAATACAAAAAGGAAAACCACACACACACAAAAACAACAACAATACAAAACCGTCTAAAAGGTCTCAACACGCATACCCATTCGAGTAGGGAATGGGACTCAGCAGCCCCAGGCCTGCTGGAACAGCCAGGTCTTGACGGCTTTACGGAAAGCCTGAAGGGTGGTGAGGGTACGAATCTCCACAGGGAGATCGTTCCAAAGGGCCGGAGCAGGCACAGAGAAGGCCCTCCTCCGGGTGGTTGCCAGCCGACATTGGCCTACCGATGGAATTCGGAGGAGGCCTAGTCTGTGGGATCTAATGGGAAATCTTCTGGGAATTGAAGTCCACAAGTCTTAAAACCTGCCGATTGAAAACCAGTTTTAATTATTTCCTTAATTAAATCCTTCCTAAAAAGGCTCTGTTATGGTAGTTTGGATGCCTTATGAACATGTCTTCAATTAGTAGCATATTAAGCAGAGGTGGGTTCCTACCAGTTTGCACCAGTTTGGTAGAACCGGTTCATCAAATTTTTGAAACCCACTACATACACACACACACACACAGACAGACAGACAGACAGACAGACAGACAGACAGACAGACAGACTCACACAGCGAGAGAAAGGGAAAGAAAGAAATAAATAAAGAAAAAAAGAAAAAGTGAGAGAGAGGTGAAAGAAAAAAGAAAAAGGGACAGAGAGACAAAAGGAAGGAAAGAGAGAAAGAGACAGAGACAGAAATACAGAGAGAGAAAGAAAACACATGGCCGGCAAGCCACTCCCACGAGGTCACATGGCTGGCAAGCCACTCCCACAAAGGAGGCCACACCCACAGAGTAGGTTCGAAAAAATTTTGAAACACACCACTGATATTAAGGAACTATTTCAAGTTCCTCAGTATTTTGACATTACTAAAGTTATTTAGTTTTGTAATGTGATCACTTTTTGCCAGTGTTTTCCTTTCTTTTTAGACTTCTGTAAATTGTTTTATATTTCCCTCAAAAATACTCAGTTCACTGCAATTAACTGAGCAGAATCCCTTTGGGGCACACCACTCCTCAAATTTGTAATTTTTTCACCATACAAAATTGATCTTTTTAAAAATGTTGCATTTCCCAGCCATTAACTCTGCCATTATTCTTACCTTGATCTGGAGATATTTTAAAATGAAATGTAGTTTTTCTCATTGCTAATTATTTCAAGATACAGAGGAGAATCTTTATGTACATATTCAAGTGTTTTTTTAAAAAAATGAAATAAGTAAACATTTATTCATTTGATTTCTCTTCCACCACAGAGAGGTGAGAAATGAGGTTCTGGAGGAGAAATAGGGCAGCTTCCCAATTCCTGACCTCCAAAAGGTGTTGGGTCTGAGTCCAGCCATGGAATGCACCTCTAATGGGGGTTGTTCACGATTGCCCACTTCTGAGATGACAACCAGGCGACGAAAAATCATATTCAGGTTAGAGATTGCCATATTTTTTATTCTGGGAATTCAACGTGGGGAGAAGGGGAGGAGGAGGAGGAATCAGGCTGTTGTTTTGAGAATCTCTCTCTGTATCCTTTTGCAGGCCTACAGCTGAGGAGGAGGGGACCCCTTCACGTCTTCGGGAGCCCCTGGACAGAGGCAGAAACTCACTCCTCTTAAGTGAGGATGAAAAGTGGTCACCCAAGAAGAGGCAGCGGCTCCAACAAGGCTCCCCGCCAAAGGCAGATGAGGGCAGGGATCCTTGCGGTGGGATGGGAGAGACCCTGTGGGATGTGGCATCTCCCATAGAGAAGAAACAGCGAAAGGTGTTGGCTATTGATCTGGAAGACTTTTCCACAACCCAAGTGCCAGTAAGGATGCTGTAAAACCTGGAGTGAATGTTAAAGGGATTTGCGGGATAGGCTACCAAACTGAATGGATGATGTATCTCCCAGGCTTTGTGTAGGCAGATGGCAATTCCCTCATTACTAATTGAGACTGGGTGTTCTTAAATTACAGGTCTGATGCCTAATTTTTTATTTGTTTGTTATTAAGCAGATAAGTTTTGATTTACCAAGCTTTTTTACGTATAGAATTCTTTTCAAACTTGCAAGTTATTTTTTCTGTTTCTAACCATTTGTGGATAATGATGTTATACTATGGCATGCATTTTTGGGTTGAATTACTAACATTTCTAAGAGCTGATCTATGATGATAGGGCAGAATGAGATAGGAAAAAAGAAACTTATTACAATTCTTGCCTCTAAAACTCTTCACAAAACGTGTGTTCTGAAATTTAGACTCTTGCACAGAACAAATGGGTAGATTTGATTCCCTTCACAGCCAAGAGTTTCTCCGAGTGCAGGAAATCATTCAAGTACAATGTTTTGTATAACTGAAACAGGAGAGTTAATCATATGATCTGTAGTTTTTTCTGTGTGGTGATCCAGGGTTTGGCATGAAAGCAACACAGCCAGAGAGCAGGTCTAACTTCCCTTTATTGTTCCACCTGAGCCCCCAAACTTCCTCACACTTACTACAAGTCTTGGAGCAAAGCTGTCACAAGTACCTTCAACAGCCTCTAGTCCAGTAAACAAGGTTAGCACACAGTAACCAAGATAAGAAATCCAGTCCAGCGCTGTGCATTTTATAGCTGCACAGCAGTAAATCCAGCAGGGCAAAGCAAGGAGTTCAGGAAGCAAAGAATCCAGGTAATTAGTCCAAAAAGCCATACGGAATGCAAGGAATCCAAGGCGGTTCAAATGTCAGCACTCACCACTTCATGAATTCAGTGTTTGTTCCAGACAAATGCTCCTTAAGTCTCACTCACCCTATGGAACGATCTACCCCCAGAGATCCGTATCCTCCCCACTCTCGCGGCCTTCAAAAAGTCTATTAAGACCTGGCTTTTCCGGCAGGCCTGGGGCTGTTGACCTCTTGAATGAGGCCCAGCCCCATTACGGTTGAGTGCGTGCTGTGTTTTAACCTATTCTGTCTTCTACTTTTTAAACTTTTAGTACTTCTTAAATTGTCTTTTATGTAAGCCGCCCGGAGTCCTTCGGGATTGGGCGGCATATAAATTTATTAAACTTAAACTTAAACTCACTCCCCTGGTGTGCCTTCTGAAGGGGGGTGGGGCACTCTCCTCCCTCGTAACTGGCTCAATCTACGTTGTTCTCTCCTTCTCTCTTCTCTTTGTGCTTTCGGGTCAGGGGATGGTGGTCCTTGTTCATCTCCTGAGCTCTGTCTCTCCTGTTCCTGTCGCTCTTATGAGCTGTTCTAGTCCTGAACAGCTCTGGCTGGACTGGTTCTGCCCTTCCTCTGTTTCCTTCCAAGCCAACGGAGTGCCCCCCCCCCCCCGAGTCTCTGTTGACTCAGCTCGTCTTCCCCCGCAGATTCAAGCTGCCAACGCTAGCCCGTGGGATGAGGAAAAGAGGCTTCTTATCTGATGTTTACAGATGTTTGAAAGTTAGGTTGTCTCTCCCTCTGTCCAGGAGGTTCCACAAAGATGCTCCCTTTTACAAAGGCCTGCCTTGCTTCCTTCCAAAAAACTCCTCCAGTCCTCATTTGGGAATGAGACCAAAGTTTCCTGGTCAAGAAACAGACAGGATAGCACTGTGTGCAGGTGAGCAAGGATTCAGGAGAAAAAAGTTGAGAGTGTAGTTTGTGGATGTCAGCAGCCTACCTGTCTGTCTTGCTCCTTCAGATCCCTTCTGCCTAAGCTGGGTTCTCGTCCCTGTAAAGAACCTCAGGAACAGTTGGCTCCCATGTGCCAGAAGTTGGGGGAACATAGACTCTCTCCCCCTCGCTGCCGTGAGTCAGAGCGCTTGCAAGCCAAGAGGCAGCGCCTGCAGAATGGAGTCCCTCTTATAAATGGGAGAGAGGGAACACGGGCCACTCCAGAAGAGGAGGCTCATCGGCCAATTCCCACTTTGGAGGATTGTCAGCTGACCCAAGCCCAGGTGAGTTTGCTGCGGGAAATCATTTGCACATGGGCAAACCTTTTGCAGGTTGGGGTCAGAGGGAAGGTGGTCCCATTTTAGTTCAGACCTCTTTTCTCGCCAGCAGGACGCTGGTGTTGGCCAGGAGCTTCTGGAGAACTTCCCACCTCCCTGCAGGTGAGTGTTTCCACATTAGGATGGAGGAATGACTAAGCCATCCTTTTCCCTTCACCAGGATTATGGTTGTGCTGCAAACAGATCTTGAGAGTAATCTTCCTTAATGGGCCACTCCCCAGGTGTGTTAGCCTTCCAGGTACTGTGATTGCTGAATGCCATGCTGGTAGGACAGTTTCCCGAATGGAAGTCTACTTTATTTGGAATCTCTGGATTGGGGAGGGCTTAACATTTTTTATCCTTTAATGCCAGTGCTGGGTAAATTTCTAACTGATGCCCGGCTGGAGAAGGCTGTTCCGGGACATCATCAGACAGAAGAGCTAAAACGTTTGCCCATCACTTTCCATTCTTTATGCTCTTGCTCAGGAGTGATCATCGAGAATTGCCTTATCTGCCATCAAGCATAAAAACGCCAGTGTCTTCAGATCTACATGACCAGGAGCATCACACAGGTTGGTGGCATGCTGAATTAAATAAAGGAGTTTGGTAGTATGCAAAAAACGTTTATACCTAAACACTGATAGCAAAAGTGATCAACCTGTCTGTGGCCAAAGGTTGCACTTTAGGGACAGGATCCTCAAAGAAATAATGCTAAAGTAAGCTGTTTGAGGGAATGGCAAAGGCAAGGAGGAATTCATGTCATGTAACACTGTTCCTGAACTTATTTAGAAAAGATGGGGATTTACATCGCCAAGGATTCTGGACCGATGTATTAGGCAGTGGAATTCACTCTAAATTTTGATGATTTCTCCAAATAAGGAATGTAGAATTATAATGGCTACGTATTTGATACTTCATACATAAAAAAAAGTACAAAGCGAAGGGATAAACAAATAAAAAACAAATTTGAAAAAAGAAAAGGCTCTAGCAAGTTTTTATATTTGCTTGAGAGTGAGAAACCTTTTGCTAATGTTAGAATGAGACTTCACTGAACAACTAATTTTGTCTTCTTGAAATCCATGTCACATAATTCAATGTTTCAAAAGTATTCATACCATCTTAGCCATTTTTGACATAAGATTGCCAGATTTAAAAATTTTATAATACTATAAGAAATAATATTTCTTAACCTTGGTGACTTAAAATGTGTGGACTCCTATTTCCAGAATTCCCCAGCCCGCCATGGTTAAGAAACAATAATGTAAAGGGAAGAGAAATTTTTTTCTATCTTGACCTGTGATGAGAATGCCTCCTTTTCCCTTCAATTATTAATCTTGACACATGCTAGCATTACAGACACAAGTGTTGAAGAAAATGAAGGCGAATTACTATATCCTTGCAAATATTTAGCAATATTGCTGTGCATGAGAAAGAGGCCAAGAAAAGAGGAACAGTGAAAAAAGGAAGGAAAAGAAGAGAAAGATGAGGAAGAGAAAAAGATGATGCCCTAGAGTACTTTTGACTTTGGGCCTTTTCATCGCTTGCACCACTGTGTCTCTTTGGAAAGGATGTCATGTACTGATAGTCCTTGACTTACGACCACAATTGGACCCAAAATTTCTCTTGCTAAACAAGATTTCGATTAAGTGAACTTTGCCCCATTTTACGACCTTTCTTGCCATTGTTGTTAAATGAATTATTGCAGTTGTTAAGTTCGTAACACTGTTGTTAAGTGAATCTGGCTTCCTCCATTGACTTTGCTCGTCAGAAGGTCACAAAAGGGGATCAGTCCGGACACTGCAACTGTCATAAATATGAGTCAGTTGCCAAACATCTGAATTTTGATCACATGACCATGGGGATGCTGCAACCATTGTAAGTGTGAACAACAGTCATATGTCACGCTTTTTCAGTGCTAATGTAACTTCCAAAGGGCCACTAAGCGAACTGTTGTAAGTCAAGGATTACTTGTACAGCAAAGCACTGTTTCTTTCAAAGCAAATTGACAATTTGGTGACAGTCGGACACTTCGTGTTGATGATCCAGGCAGTTTTTTTTGGCAAAAACATTATGTCCTGGTCATGGATCCAGGCTACTTGAGGAGGTCTCTCATCTCTATGGGATTGGCCTGCCTCCCGTGCAGAAGGGGCATACTGTTGACCGCTTCGGCTGAGGAATTTTGGTTGGTGGGGGGGGGGGTCAGGAGCAGAGCATTTCCTGCTGTGGCTTCCTCCCTTTGGAACACCGTGCCCTCAAGGTGGGATCCGCCACCACTTTCTCGGCCTTCTGGAAGGGGCTGAAGACCTGGCTCTGCCACCTGATTTGAGACCCCGATGGGTATTGGCTCCTTTTTGCCTAATGTTTTTGTTAATTTTAATGCTTTAAATTTAATTATTAATATTTTTAATGAACTAATTGTTTTTGATGGTGTTTTGTGACATTGGAAACTGCCCAGAACCACAATGTGGCAAGATGCATATAGTTGCATATACAAATTTAGCAAGTAAGTAATACGAAATAAAAGCTTACCACTACCTCCTGGCAGATTTTCTTAAACTTCCAAATCTAGTAACTTCTCTGGCATGTTCTGGGGGTCAGGAGTCTCTCCTCTGAGCTGATATTGGTTAACTTCTGAATCAGCCTAAATCAGCCAACTTCTGCCACATGCTAAGACAGGACTTCCCTCTTCCTTAAGTCCAAAGTAAAGTTTTTTTCCTGACCAACATTCTTCGAAAGATGCCAGCCAGAGAAATATTTTGAACTCTCCCTCTGTTGCTTTGAGATCATCAGCCCCCCCCCCCCCGCCTCTGAGGTAGATGGCAGTTAAGAAGTACAGGTAGCCCTCATCTGACAACAGTTTGCCTAGTGGCCATTCAAAATTACAATGGCACTGAAAAAAGTGACTTATGACCATTTTTCACACTTATGACCATGGCAGCATTCCCCATGGTTATCCGATTTACATTCAGATGCTTGAAACTGGTTATAAATAAATCATCGCATAGCTGTGTTTTAACATCTCGTGTCAATGGCCCTCAAGATACCTCGTGTGTAACAGCCATATCTTTCTCCTTCCATCAGGTCCGTCCTCTGAAACATCCAGTTCTACCTCGGTTTCGACCCTCTTGCGTCCGTCCATGGTCCCGCGTTTCAGGCCCTGGGGCTTGGCCCCAGTCTTCCAAAGCATGCGTTCGAAACTGGAAGCCTTTGCCGAGATCTTCTTCAGCCCGTCCAAACCATCCCTGCCGCCCATTGAAAGATCTCCGTCCCCATCACCATGTCCTCCAGCAAATGGGGACGAAGCGGCAACAACTCCGTCGGCCACCCCTCGCCCGGGAGTCAATATCGAGGTGAAAATTGCCATTTCTGAACCACGTCCCCGCAAGAGGAGCTCTTGCCACGAAGAAGAGAGAGAAGAAGCTGACCGCCTGGTGGTGAGCGGGAGGCCCCCCATCCGCCAGTGGCGCTTGAGCCAAGGGGAGCCGGCTCCACAGCCCCACCTTGGACGTAGCTACTCCTGCCCTGATTTTCCTAGAGCCTGCTCTTGGCAAAGTGTCTCTTCGGTGCTTTCTCCATTGTTGCAGCTGCGGCAACGCCGACACACAGTTTGCAGTCTGGAAGTATCTCGAGAACTGGACCGTCCCACGCTGCCCTGCCTGCGTAAGGAAGTGTACCCCTTCAGCAGCCCCCCTGCCCGCCTCTTGCCACGACCCTTGGTTCATACCACCTACTGTGATCCTTCCTCCTACTCTTCCCTGACACCATCCTGCTGTCATGAACCTGACCCGGCACATCCCAGGTAATAACTTTCCCTTCCCTGTTCCCCAAAGAGGTATGTTGTTCCCCCTCAAAGAACGTCAGCTCCGCACCCAGCAATGTGAGGATGATCCTGAAGGCACAGGCATAGGCTTCATTTCCTGGCTGAAAGGAAAGGAAGGGTGAGAAAGGAACAGATTTTTGATCCCTCCCTGTCCGAAAGGCTGGATCTGTTACAAGAGCAGTCCTCAACCTTTCCAGCTTGATGAGGGAATGGTTATGCGCAAGTGGCAGGTGAGCCCACGAGGGTTCATTTGTACAAGTGGTGGGCGTACGCCCCTGCTGCTTGCACAAAAGGAGCTGCTCGTCTGCTGCTTCTGTGGCCAAGTTCTAAACAGGCCACTGCCCGGTAGTGGGCTGAGGCCCCGGGGGATGGGTACAGCCCATTTTTTTTACTTTGGGAGATTTTGATCACATGTTCTTGGACTCCTATTCCCAGCCAGAATGAATCTGGAATAAAGGGGGTGTTGTAGTCTTCGACTTACAACAGTTCATTTAGTGAGCGAAGTTACGACGGCATTGAAAGAAGTGACTTCTGACCATTTTTCACAGTTACGGCCATTGCACCATCCCCGTGGTCATGTGATCAAAATCCAGATGTTTCATATTTATGACGGTTGCAGTGTCCTGGGGTCATGTGATCACCTTAGGTGACCTTCCGACAAGCAAAGTCAACAGGGAAGCCAGATTCACTTAACAGCCATGCCATTAACACGTTTGGCAAGAAAGGTTGTAAAATGAGGCAAAACTTGTTTTAACAACTGTCTCACTTAGCAACAGAAATTTTGGTCTCCATTTTGGTCGTTCATGGAGGACTACTGTAATCCAAGAGTATGTTGGTGGCCATTGTCTGCTGCTTAAGACTTTGAGCAAGAGTATTTGAAAGTTTTTTTTTTTTTTAGATTATGGTTACATCAGGCCATGTTCCCCTGATATCTATTTCTCCGTAAGGCACCATTGTGTGTCCAATTCTTAACTAGTTCTGGAATCTGCAAAGGGGGAGGCATCACTTTCCCCCCCCCACCTTTCCTCCAACTCTGTGACCCGACAAATGCGCGCACGACAAAAGCGCACCGACAAAACCGTGGTGCTAAAACTGCGATGTCATCAACGTGGCGACAACAGCGCGGTGACAGAAGCGTGATTTAAGTTGAGGTAAGGTTTAGGGTTAGGGTTAGGGTTAGATTTAAGGTTAGGTTTAGGTTTAGGTTTAGAGCGCGCTTCCGTCACCGCGCTGTTGTCGCTGTGCTTCAGCGCTCATTTGTTGGCGCGCTTTAGAACTCGTGATTTTGTCACCGCGGTTTAGTCGGGCGCGCTTTTGTCATTCGCCCTTTTGTCGTTCACCCTTTTGTCGGTGAACCCTCCAACTCCTGTGTTGTGCTGCATATTTAGTAGGTCTTCCTGTTCAGTCAGCTCGCTTTCTTTTTCCTACAAGAAGTGTTGGATTACAGACCTCCTGGTTGTACATGCGGAGAATGCGGATGTTTGCAATCGTGACACATCTGGAAATTTAGGAGGAAAAGAATTGGGCAGAGACTGAATTTAAGTTCTTTTCCTTTTCTGTCCCCTCTGAACCAATGAGCAGATGTTCTCCAACATGGAGAACATGTGGGGTCTCTTTGATCTGTACGTGACTTGTTTCCTTTGCCCTTTCAGGAAGGCCTCCCTCTCCCCAGATGGTGGGCAAAAGGTACCTGCGGTTGGCCTAGATATGGTTGCATCAGAGCCGTTGATGCTTTCAGAAGATGAAACGAAGGTCAGTCACTGTTTGATGTAGGGCCGTAATAGAGGAAGTGTTGCGAGTGAGGGGTGGGGTTGGATTAAGACAAACCCTACCTCTCTATAGGGCTTGCCTTTCCCGTCATGTCCATGCTTATCCCCACTTAATTTCCCTAAAACCTGCAGGGGTCCCAAGAGAACACATTAGAAAAAGTGTCCTGCATAAGAATCCGCAAGACCCCAGCCAGGCATCAAGCCAATCTCACCCCCATGGGGCTTCCCCGTCCAGTCAGGTGAGAGCATGCCTTAAACAAATTGGGAGCCCCAAATGAAAATGCTTCTGCAGGAGGGTGGGAATGGGCTTCCAGATTACCCAATAGTGGCCAGAGAACCTAGGATCCAGATTCTCCCATGATTCTAAGCTAGAAAAGGGGCAGTGGGTAAGCAGAAAGGACTAGACCTTTTCCAGGGTTAAAGTGCTGGGTCATTTGCTTTTCAATTGCATTGGAACAAATCTAGGATTTGTACCTTCTGATAGTGGGTCAGAGATCAACTTCTTTGGAGAACAGGGATTAAAGAGAAGGGCATTCTGGAACCTTGCGCCTGGAACATTTTCCAAAGATGCTGTGGACAATATGACCCAGTGGATAGTTCTGTCAAAATCTAATGGAATGGCAGGCTAAGAAGCTTGCCTGAAAAAATGAGCAGAATGTTACCCTATGCACTGCAGAGAAAATGCTTTATTATTCTGCAGAACAATTTCCCCATCTCACAGATATTTTCCCCTACTGGCCAAGTTATTCCAAGGTAATATGTTCCCTTTCTCTCTTTTCTCAGGCTGAACAAGAAGGTGTTCAGTCTGGAGGAGATCTACACAAACAAGAACTATCATACACCTACAGAGAAGAGGTGAGAAGGCCCTGCTAATGGTTGTTGTATAGGGCTTGGTCCAGGTTGGCCAGACTGATACATAGTGGAGTCACAAGGTGGTGGGACCTGACCATCTGTACACTCTGGTTTATGGCTCAGCAGCTTTGTAAAACCAATTATGAGTTCTGCAGACCATAGTTAAGCAAACCACAATACAGAGTTTGTGTTTAATCTAGGACTCAGCCAAGTAGAGTCAGCACACTTGAAAAAGAAATGCTATAGTTTCTACCTGAAGATTTCCTGCCTGTATTGGCTAGGAAGGTTGAGACAAATTATTTGGACGGCACTCTCTGGAAGAAAGCTAATGCATATAAAAGTACTAGAGTAGTGGTTCTCCACCCTTTCTTCACCACGAAGTCCCTTAAAATACATTTTGTGGCCACAGACCCCCAAGACATAACTCAAGATTTAAATCATAATATTTCTTCAAGCCTTCCCGCATCCCCTGCGGTAATATCGCTGTCCCCCCCAGGGATCCATGAACTCCAGGTTGAGAATCACTGTAGTGGACTGATTTGTTGCTTTAGCACAGTGTTTCTCAACCTCAGCAATTTTAAGATGTGTGGACTTTGAATACCCAGAAATCCCTCAGCCAGCGTGATTGAAGCCCACATTTCTTTAATTCCAGAATGCTGGCTGGGGAAATTCTGGGAGTTGAAATCCACGCATCTTGAAAAATTGCTGAGTTTGAGAAAACTGCCTTAGCATATGCTACCTGTTGAGGAAGCAACAGGTAAGTTAACGTTGATTGCGTTGGATTCAAAGTGCACCAGGGCACCACACCCATCTAACTGATGGACCACAGAGGGCTTACGGAATTCATCATTGAACGACTATTTCAGTCTAGGCTCATCTCATGCTTCCCATTTACTGCTGTCATGCAGAATTTATGTGGTATTCTCTATAACACTCCCCACTCTGGTCTGCAGACCCCTGGGGGAACGCAATATCGTCCCAGGGATCTGTAAAGGCATGAATTAATGTTATTTAAATCTGGTGGTGCAGGTAAGTATTTATGTTTGTATATAGCATGTGTATGTGTGTGTTGTATATGCATTTGGGTAGATATACACTCTCTTGAAGCGCAGGCATCAGAATTCATTTTTCATTTCATTTTTAATGTGGGCCAGTGTGCTCGCAGTAAAAAAATAACTATAAATTACGTCTTGGTGGTCCGGGCCCATGGTCCAAGGTGGTCTTGGTGGTCCGTGGCCACAAAGGGAGTCCATGGTGAAGAGAATATGGAGAACCACTGTACTATAATAAATCACCTGTTCCCCCTTTTAGAATTTTCTCATCCTGGGGGTGGGTCAAGCAGTTCTTTAACAAGCAAGCAGTGAATACAAAAGGCTCTGCATTCAAAAAGGAACCGTAGATATTTTGCTATAGAGGTGTTTTACATTTTTCTTGGGTTCGCATTTTATACCCTTTCCTCTTTTCACGCTTGACCTTTTGGGCATCCATTAAGAAGATGGCTAAAATTGTCTGATGACAACACAGTTCCATGCCTTGCTTACATCCAGAATATGCTCTGCACTTAATGATTGCCTGAACGCTGGCATCGTTTGCCCCCGATGCTAAATATTGGGAGTGAAGAGGAGTTAGATCTGTCCTCCTTTTAGCCGGTTTGATAGCTACGAGCCTAAGGCTGACCTCCCTGTTAAGGAACCTCAGAGACAGCTTCTCCTTTTTAAATTTGGTGTCGAGTCTCCTTTTTCTCCTTGCAGATCATTTGAGACCATATTTGAGGTACCACTGGAACGCAAGGGAACCCTTGTCTTCACCAGCCAACGCAAGCTGAAGAGGGCAATTCAGTTCCAGGAGGTGGGCCTTCCCCGTAAGCAACGCAAACCCCATCTCCGGAAGGGACTTAGGGCAAAGGGAAAACCTGCCCAGTCCCAGTCCGCTAAAGTGGAGGAGTTGCTACAGCAAAAACTAGCTGAACTGCATGACCTCTCGGAGGAGGAAGAGTGTTGAGCTCCAACTACAGAAAAATGTCTATAGGAGCCCTTTCCTTCCCATCTTTTTCCCTTTCCCCAGAGCAGCTATTTCTCAAACTACTCGTGAATTGTCTAATATTTTTCTCCAAGCACCAAGTGATCCTGAGCACTCCCCAGGCTTCTTTATTCTCCTCGTCATCTCAACCTCTTGATCTCCAGTGACAGATGTTTCATGATCCAGGGATCCTAGGTTGTCCTCCAAACCATAGACAGTGTTCTTACGAATGTGGGGCTGGATGTCACTGGTGTTGTCCGTTCCTTGCACTCTGCTTCCAATGCACAATCAGACTCTCAGTGCCTGAATTAAGAAGAGGATGTGAATCGTCTGGTCCAGATTTAGGACTTTGAGGGATGTATCCAACTAGGTGGAGATCAAGTTACTCCTCTTCTGTGGCTGCTATCTTGACTAAACCAGAAAACCCATTGATCACAAAGGAATGATAGGAGAGAAAGAGCAAAACAGGCATAAATGGAGCGGAGGTGGGGGGGGGAATGGAAGGGCAGACGTATCAAGCAGCTCAGAAAGAATTGTTAAAATATGAATGGCTGTGAATCCTGCTCAGTATGAATAGACTTACTGGGGTTATATTTCTGTTAGGCATGGCGGGTGGGATGGGGTGGGGGTGGGTTGATTGTATTTTTGTATTAATCTATATTTCTAATAAACATTTCTGCTTTGGAAATACTCTTTCTTTTTCAGTTATTGCTCTCCTGATCTTGTTTACAAGAATGCCGAAAACAGCTCGGAGGTAAATGCTTATGGAGACTCTCAGTCATCCAGCTGCTCATGGTTGCCTCAAAGGTGCTTTTTCAAAAGGGAACAGGAAAACTTTTTTTTCCCACCCTGCACCATCCAGCCAGAACTGATGAAGCTTCTTGGATGAGAAGCAAAACCTCTTCTTCAAGGGAAAAAACAATCCAGTTGCTTTTCAAAAAAGCACCTTTGAGACAGCTCATAGGTACATTTCAAGGCCAGTGTTCCCTCCAGGTCTAGCAAACTGAAGATGCCATGATGGATCTTCTTCATTTGATGCCACAGGGCCAAGTCCTTGTGATTGACTTTCCCTGAAGCTTTGATTTCAAGAAACAAATAGTGAAAACTAACTAGTACTCTTAATCACTTGTTTCATGCTTGGTGCCGCAGCTTTCAACTAGTAGCAAGGGATCTTTTTTTTTTTCCTATTGGAAAAAAAAATCCCCTAAATAAATTTGGTTGCCTTCCCTGTTGCTCTGTTTACAAGTATTATCAAAATGTATTGTACAATAAATTATGCAATAGACTTAAATAGTGCCCTATGCTCTATACCACTTGCAATAACAGAAAAACAGCAAACGTATTGTCAAGTGATATTTCCCCAGATTTAACAATGGTTCCTTTTGGATGTCCTCAGTCTGAAGGGATGCATGTCTGTGATTTCATTGCATGTTCCTGGATCCAGCTTCAAGCTACATTCCTTCCCGTTCCTATGGAAGGAGGTCAATCTGTTAAGAAGTACAAATGGCTTTTCCATTCTCTTCGTAATTCTGGGCTACTTTATCTGCAAGAGTTAATTTTTCCCAGGTACCTGTGTTGCTCTTTAGATCAGTGTTTCTCAACCTCAACAACTTCAAGCTGTGTGGTTTCAATTTCAGTTTCAATTTTTTCACTGTGGGATATGTTGGTATTTGGGGAACCTATTTTTCCTTGCATCTACACAAGAAGCCGCATGCTCCAAAACCATAACAGAGCAACTCACCCTTTAACAATACAGATGATATTTTTTCATTCTTTGCTACTCGAAACGTATTTTATGTGGCTGTGGCTGAACAGTTCCATTCTTGTTCCATCAGTTCAAAGTACAGTGTTCCAAACTATTTCAGGTTTATTACATTTTTTCTTTTACATACTTTCAGTCGGGGTTTATTAAACTCTGTTCTGTGAAACTATAGGGTTATGTAAGGACATGATTTTCCATGAGTAATTAAGGTCATTAAAATGTTATTAAAATGCATTCTTGATCAGGGATTTATTTTTTAGAAAATATGTTTAAAATTTCTGTCCCTGACAACAGTTCTTAGGAGGGCACAGATATGGTTTTCTTCTGACAATTGTTCCCAAGAATTTGGCCAGTATTCCACCACTCAGGCTGGGGTGGGGGTGAAAATTTACTCCCTTCAGACAGGGCGCGCAACTTGGGAGTCCTCCTGGACCCACAGCTGACTTTAGAACATCACCTGTCGGCTGTGACCAGGGGGGCATTTGCCCAGGTTCGCCTGGTGCACCAGTTGCGTCCCTACCTGAACCGGGAGGCACTCGCAACAGTCACTCACGCCCTCGTGACCTCAAGACTGGACTACTGCAATGAGCTCTACATGGGGCAGCCTTTGAAGAGTATTTGGAGACTTCAACTTGTCCAGAATGCAGCCGCGCGAGCGATTGTGGGTGCACCTCGGTACACCCACATTACACCTATCCTCCGCTAGCTGCACTGGCTACCGATCGGTCTCCGGCTACGCTTCAAAGTGCTAGTCGTAACTTATAAAGCCTTTCATGGTATTGGACCTGGGTACTTGAGAGACCGCCTGTTGCCAATTACCTCCCAAAGACCCGTTAGATCTCACAGGGTCGGCCTCCGGGTTCCGTCCACCAGCCAATGCCATCTGGCTACTACCCGGGGGAGAGCCTTCTCTGTAGCAGCTCCGGCCCTTTGGAATGAACTCCCCACGGAGATCTGGACCCTCACCTCTCTCCAGGCCTTCCAGAAAGCCGTCAAAACCTGGCTGTGCCGGCAGGCCTGGGGTTGATGAGTTCCCCTCCCCTCTCGACTGGTATGGCTGTGTGATTTTCGTGTATTTTAATTATGTGTATTGTGTTTATGTTCCCTTTCCCCCCTGAGTTGTTCGCCGCCCTGAGTCCCTCCTGGAGAAGGGCGGCATACAAATAAACCAAATACAATACAATACACAGATTGTTGAACAAGTCAGTGTTTTTCAATTTTAACAATCTTAAGAATTATAGACTTCCGCTTCCAAAATTCTGGGAGTTGAAGGCTACGTATTAAAATTGTGAAGGCTAGAACAAGCAACACTGAATATTGGACTGGTGGATATTCTTCCAGTGTCAACCACAGGGGCTCAAGTAACCTGTGAGTTCTATTGCTCAGATCTGATCATTTCAAGCAGAAGAGATGTGGGTGAAAGTTCCAAACCTTGCCTTGACTTCAATTATTCCATATAACTTCCATTTGTTACTCACATTTAAAATTGCTGGCAGGAATTATTGCATTTCATAGCCTTCCCCTCCCTTTCAAGTTTAAATATCAGAAGTTTTGTTTTCAATCTTAACAACTTCTTAGCTGTTTGTTGAAAATAACCCAAACTAGCACAATCTGAGAGATGAAAAGAATTGTAGCATTCGTGAAAATTGTCTTCATGTGACTAACTGTACTCTATAGTCAATCACTTTTGGGGCTTTATTAACAAGCAAAAGGGGAAAAAACTGGAAAATGAACTGGAGAGATGTCCAGATTTCTGCATTACTACATTTCCCTGTTTTATTTAGAATCTGTAAACAACTGAGTGTGAATGTCAGAACTGTTGAGCTATACTTTACATCACAGAGGTTATGTCAGTTTCTTTCACTTAGGGATTAAAGGTGCTTAAGCTTTTGCATGGAACTGGGACTATCTAAGGAAAGGGCACTTGTTGCCAAGTTCCATTTAAGATCTTTTCTGAAGATGCTAACAGCACAGGCAGAGAAATTTCAGCATATACTGCCTTGCACACATTAGCTGGAAAGTAATTTCCTTTCACACCAATGAACTGCTGTGAAAAATTAATAATGTAAAATATTGTGCCTGACTCAGTAAGCAAGCTTTTCAGATCCCTGTTTTAGCTGTCTGGTGGCACAACAGGGAGCAACCTCAGTTCCATTTTTAAAAGAGTAGACTACAACTCCCAGAAGCCTCCAGCCAGTTGGGGAATTCTGGGAATTGCAGTCCACCCACCTTCAAGAGGCCAAGTTTGAAAAAAAAAACAGCCCCTGAAGGTGAATCCTGAATCAGTGGAATGGATTCAGCTGATTAGGAAGAATCAATGGAATCACTCCATTGTTGGAAAATGGGTTCATCACATGGTCGTTTAATGACGTCAACTGGGCTGGCCACTACGCAAGGCGTCCATGGGCCTTCCCCCTCAAAAGAGGCGCGATCCCACTGTGAGGCGCTATGACGTCATTCACGCAATGGCGGAGAGGAAGCCCCCGCCTTACGTTCTCCGACGTCAGGGATGTGACGTCACTCCCACAGGACGGAAGTGACAGCGGCGGGGGTTGAAAGACGTTGAGGGAGCGACATCCCTCCTCCGCCCTCTGTTTATGACATGGGAATTTAATAGGAGGAACAATCCCCCACCCCCTCCCCGCTCTCTTCCGGCGGAGGGATTCCGTCGCTTCCATCCATCCGCTCGGCTGGCGGAAGGATATGACGCTGTGGGAGGAGTTGCGTGCCGTGCGCAGAGAGGAAGGAGATCCGGCAGAGACAGCTAGGGAGAGAAGGAGTCCGGAGGGCAGCAGCTGAGACGAAGCGAGGGGAAAAAAAGGGCGACAGGACTTTCCCCCCTTCCCCACCCACGGGGGGAAGGGGGTGCAACGCGACCAAGGCAGCTGCTCTCCTTCCTCGTCGCTGCCCCTACAGACCGCCGCCGCCCCTCCCCCATCCTTACTCACCGCTCCTCTCCGGCCAGACGAGCGGAGGAAGCCGGCCTCGCTGCCCGTCAGGCGTAGAGGTCCGCGGGACGCCCCGAGAGGTGGCAAGACGGGCGGCCGCGACTCGAAACTTACCCTCAACAGCCGGCGCTCTTAAAGGTACAGCCCGGGGGTGCGGTTGGGGGGATAGGACAGCGAGAAGAGGGGACGCTTTTCCGCCGGAGGACAAGAAACCCCCTCAAGCCTCCAGCTCCTGTCAATGGATTTAAAGGGAACTCGGCCCTCTTAAAGGGGAAGTTTGTCTCCGGGCCTCATTGTGACTTAAGAGAGGGGGGGCGGCTTTTAAAGGGGCCGCCGGAGGACTTTGGACGCTGGATGCCCAAAGGGAAGCGCGGAGTGAGCGGAGGAAGCGCTTGGAGGTCCTTTAAATGCCGATGGTGGAAACAAAACAAAAAAAGTGGCTGTTTGACGAGGAGGACTTTAAAAATAATAATAACTATAATAATAAACAAGGTGCTTAAAGGCGAGGCCGTGCTGCTTCGACAGGAAACGTATGGCGGACACTTAATCGGACGTTCTTAAAGGGGATGGAATGAGAGGAAGCAGATTCTCAAGCCTGGACTCTTAAAGGGCAAGGTCATACCTTTTAGGAGGAATCCGGAAGATTCTTAATAACCAAAAAAAAAAAAAGAAAGAAACCGTAAGGTTTTCAAAAGGGAATGTGGCTTCGAAAGGAAAATGCCTCCAGGGGAATAACTCTGGGAGCTCTCAAAGCCAGGGTGGAAGCCAATGCTCTCGAGGAGAGGGAGCCATTTGCCATTGTTGGCAGGAAATCCGCATCTGCAGTCTTAAAGGGGAGGCTCCTGAAGCGCTTATTTGCCCCCTCTGGGTAAATGTTATGACACTTCCTTCCAGGCAGAAGCCCTGAGGCTAAGAATGGTGATGCTTTTTAGAAACACCGTAAACATAAACACTGTATCTCTTTAAATAAATACAGGCACTTAAATCAGAAGCTTCCAAAGGGAGAAGCAGCGGAACTGGCAAGCACCACAAGTTGATGCCAAGGGATTGTCACTTTTGCTGGTTTCAAAGGATCCCCATCTCTTTGTGACTGATTTGGAGGGATGTAAAATTCCGATTAAAGCAAGGTGATTGTTGTTATTGTTTTTGTGTTTGATTTTCTTCTTTTTCTTCTGGACCCAAAGGTGAAGTTATACCTTAAAAAGAGAGTTCTGTTTGCTGGCACAGACTATAATTTCCTATTAAAGGGTTATTAGATCATTTTGATCTTAGAATTTTCTTTCAAAAAGTATTATTTTTTTCATTGACTAGTCTGGCCTTGAGGGGGAAGTCAAAAAAGCAGAAGTTTGCCATTTGTATTTTCCTCAAGAGAGAATTAAACCTGAACAAAAGGGTTTACTTTCCAGAGCAAAAAGGAACTTTTTGGATTTTGAATGGGTTTTTTACATGTAAATCGAGAAAAAGTTGCTACCAATTCAGCTGTAGAAACCAAGGACTTCTTGTAAAGAAATACAAAAATTTACTTTCTCTCTCTCTCTCTCTCTCTCTCTCTCTCTCTCTCTCTCTCTCTCCCCCCCCCTCTCTCAAGCAATATAAAGGAGAACCTCTTTTTTCACAAGCGTGGCACGTTTCTTCCTGGCTTCCACAGAAGAGCAGAAAGCCAGCAGGGACAGCTGCAATGCTTCTGGCTGGTGAGGGGTGAAGGGTGTCTTCCTTCTTTTTCACGTGCCTGCAACAGCCATTGGACACAACACAATTTATTTTCTGTACTTCAGAAGGGAGCATAATGGAAGGAACAACAGCAGCTCCTACCCCATGTTGGAGTGGGGGAGGAGGCAGCAGTAGCCGAGCACGGAGACGGCGACGTTGCTCACGGCGGGACCGTGAGAGTCGCTGTGCACGCCGTAGAGGAAGCCGTCTTGGAGACCCTTCCCATCGGGGCTTGTCTTCCTCATCTTCAGCATCAGACAGTGAAGGCCCCTCTCCACCTGCACCTATGGCTCCTAGAAAAGGACGTCCCCTACAGCAGCAGCGGCGACGGCGACGGCCCCTCCGACGGCGGAAGAGAGTTTCTGGATCATCTTGCAGTCATGAGGACGAGGAGGAGGAAGAGGAAGAAGAGGACCTCATTGATGGCTTTGCCATTGCGAGCTTTGTCAGTTTAGAGGCACTTGAGGTGAGGTGGTCCACAGCCTATTCCAGTAGAGGGTCATGTCCTTTCATGCATTATAAGGCTAAAACAATAGATTGGTTCTTGCCCTTGTCTTTGGGCCTCCCCTGAGATATGATATGCAAAAGAGAGTAAATTGGGATGCCACCTGTTTGTGTGGAGCTGTGCAGATAACAAATAATTATAAAATTTTGCAGAATGATGTTTGTGAGGGTGGGTCATTTTGGAAATGAAGATTTCTTTTTTCTTAATAGCAAGTAATTTTTAATTCTTATGTTGCTACCATGGATCTTCTAATTAAAGGAAACTTAGGATGACCTCAATTTTTAATAAGGGATACCAGACGAAACTGAATTGTTGCTAAGTAGGAGTATACTTATACTTCTCAAAAAAGATTGTCAGTGAAGAGCAAGGCAAAATAAATATTCAGCTGTGATTCAAAAATCTGAAATTGTTTTTCTATACCCAGAGGATCAGGGGAAGGTATAAAAAGAAAACATGGATATTTATGGTCTGTGGTTTCTACATCCTTTGTTATGTGACCAAAGGTATTTACTATGTTTCTGCTTAAGCAGAGAAACAATAAGATTCTTGAGGTGAGATGGAATAAGCATATATTTTCTTGGCCAAAATAGCATCTAGACAATTCAGGTGCAGTCAGACAAGTTTCCATAATAAAAGTTGTAAGATGGTCTTGACTGACTATGTACACTTGGCACAATATCAGAACCACTTACTTGCTTGCAAAATGCTTGTTAATATTCTTGACAAGGTGCAGCTCACAGTAAGGGTGTATCTTAATGTTCTTTCTGAATTTGTATAGTGGGCATAGTCTGTGCCACAGGACACAAAAGTGTATTATAAACATAAAACCTGAAATTTTTTTTTAGATGAGATTGTTTCCTCCTTGATTGGGTATGAGGAACTGCCTGTTTATTATACTTGTTGGAAGAGATGTATTTTTAGATGTAAGTTTCAACTTATCCCTCCCAGGCATTTTTCTAGGGCTGCGATCTGTTTCTGTCAACGACATATTTCTTGGGCGTGGTTAATCAGAGGATTTCAATAAGCAGTGCAGTTATTGGACAATATGTAAGGCCCAGCTGTTTTACCTGCTGAAGCAGAGAGAAAGCATTCCTGTTTTACTCAGGAATGTTCAAGGCTGAGCATGTAGGCCAGTTTCAGACTGGATTCGCCAGTATTTCTGGCTAGGCAGGACTAGGTGAGGAGTAAGGTGTGAATCCAGGTGTCTTTACGAAACTCTGGAGCAGTGCAGTACATTGCCAAGAAACATTACTACACCACACACACAGTCAAGCATACCATTCGAAAAGTATGCAGTAACCTTTAATGCAATACCTTGCCATCCAGAAATATATCATTGCTTCTGATTGAATTTTTTCCAGAGCTTTTGTCCTTCTCTGTCATCCTTCAAACTTTTGGTTTCTTTCTTGAACCAAAGAGGTCTTTCACAAAAATGACTATTTCACCCAGAGCAGTGTGGTTTAGGACAGCATTTGTTGCAATGTTGCCTTATGAGTCTGTTAAATGGTTATTGGCAAGCCAACTCCTTGCCCTACATTGTTTAATTGTGGAATTTGGGACATAATTGACCAGATTAAAAAAAATTCTGCATGCATCTGTCCTTTTTTAAAGGACATTAGGGCAGTGTACATACCTTATTTCCCTTTTTGCTTCTGTTTTACCCTCCTAGAATGTTAGACTTGAAAGAAAAGCAATCCGCAGTTTAGTCTATGGACCTAAAAGCTATATGGATTTAAACCAGGTGTCCTCGCTCTTGCCTTTTAACAACTACTTCTTATTGGTTTTCAGTGTGAGAGTGTTTTTATAATATTTAGAATATTATTATATGAATAATTGTGATTCCATTTTTAAAAATAAGATGTTAGGATAATTCATTTGTTCAGTATCTGCAATGCAGTGCAAAAAAATTAAATGTTATTTCTGGATCTAAGATAAATAATTGTTAGTATTGATAGTTAAGTAGCTAAGCTAGATATTTCAATTTTGTTCCAGTTTTGTATCACGTTTTGTAAGGTGCTTTCTAGTTTTTATATTTAAATGCACATTTCTATATCCCACAGCAGCAGCTGCGATATCACAGCTTTTATTCAGAGGGTAGAATGTCTGCAGCCATTATAATACCCACCTTGTCACTCCTGCAGAAGGATGCAACCTTGAAGACTCCAGAGCGATTGGAGCTTCGGCTGAAACATTCGGGAAAGAGGAAACGGGGTGAGGGAAATAATTCTGAGCCTGAAGATGAAGACCAAGGCTCAGTAAAGAATCGCAGCCAGGGCTGTAGAGGGGAGAGAGCACTGAGGAAACGAAGCAAGAGACTGCACAAAGAGGTAAGGTCTTGGCTCGGGGAGTGGGGCGAAGGGGAGGAAACAAGCAGGAAGGTGTGTGCAATAAAGAAGTTTGAAAAGAGCTCAGTTGAACTGGGGAAACTTGCAGCTGGATTAAGCTTACAGAGACTTCTAGAAATCTGCTGCTGGGAAGCACCTCAGTTTCTCAATACTGTCACGTGGAAAATTGCAGAATGGCCAACGGGCCAGTATCACTCACTGCATTGAAAGGGTGTTTTTTGAAGGTTCCAATTTGCCATCTTTACTGGGCTAGATGAGTGGGAAAGAAAAGCTTTGGGAAACACTACTTCAGGGTATTTGGAAGATCTTGAGGAGCAAATAGACAGAGGCAACAGAAGGCCTGTAGTCTTCTGAGGCAGTAGTTAACAGCAGCTGTCATGGGAATGAAGCTTTGCCTGTTCATAACATTGCCATTGTGGTTATTATAGCCTGTCACAAATCAGGCTATAATAACCACTATAATTTTCTGAGCAGCTTAGAAGTTTCAATTTCCAAAGTATTAAATATGTTAAAACACACAAGTTTGTAATATTATTTTCTATTCATAACAATGTTAAGTCAATGTTAATTCTTTAGCTGGTATTGGCCTACAGACGCCTCACGTTCTTCCTAGGATATCATATCAGAGTAGTATATGTACGGATCCAAGCAGCGTGTCCTTCTGCAATTGTCAGATGGTAACTTGTCAATCCACATATATTTTTTTGTATGGCACATAATGTGCTGATATGGGACCATAATCTTTCCATTTTGATTTTCCAGATCTTGATAGTGATTTCCTTCAATTCTTTGTATTTTGCTATCACTCCTGGTGTTGCAACATCAATTACCCACACCTTCTCAAGTTAAATTCAGTGTATTATGACCCCAGGCTTTATTAATCTATATTTGAAAATCCCTCAATATTATTTCTGAGTATACGAAGTGCCGATGTGGATCCAGATGCATATTTGAAAATAAAAATACCTTTGGTAGCTGATACTGTGTTTTTCAGCTTTCCATTTGTTTTTTAAAATAATAGAATTAAAAAGAGTAGCTGCAGGTGAAGCAAGGGGCCTTGCCAGTACTTAGGGGGAGTAATGCATGCATGCATGCCTGTATCTAAGCAAAGGAACCTCAGGTTGGCCGTGCTTGCATAGAGCCAGTGCAGGTTTGTACCCAAAATGGTGTTCTATTGGGGGTAAACAGTGACTTGCACATTTATTATAATTTGCCACACAAGGGATGTATGCATTAATATTCAATAGGGGAAAAGCACAAAAATGCAACATTGACAGGAGGAAACTCATTCTGCTCTATATAGAATCAGAGCAGGCGCATGAACAACAAAACCTACTGTCAAGGTTCCAAGTAACAGCCCATAGGAAATCAAAGCTCCAAGGCCAGATGGTTCTTCAAAGTATAGATTTATTAGGCATGTCATATTGGCACAGCTGGTGAAAACCCAAATCCACCCCCGGGTTTTCCCCACCCAGTTCAAAATCCAAAGCGCCCCCCCCAATCACACATAACAATTACATGCCCCACTTAATTAGATATCTCTTTCTCCATCCCGGATGCCTCCCATCCACCTCCCTCCAGGTGCTGATTAGAATGTCCTTGGTTCCCAGAAGAAAGAGTGTTATTTTGGTTACGTATCCCCCTCAGATATCTCTACTCCCACCTCCCTTTCCCACAACCTCCAGCCAGCCTTGCTGTGGCAACCTTGAAGACAAAGACGCTCAAAGATGTCTCCAGGGTTGATAAGTAGACTCAGTGAGGGGAATATTATACAGTTGTAATATTTACATAACTGTGTCATTAATCCCCTCTGTCTTAATATACATGCATAAAATTTGCTAAGCTTTTATTGGAAGTAAGACAAAAACGCAATTCAGGACAACTCAGCCTGTAGTCTTCTTGAATTTTCTGTTCCTTTGCATACTTTTTGTTTATTAATATGTCCAAAACAGCTAGTTGAATCATGGTATGATGTGTTGAAATCTCAGATTTTTTTTCATTATGTAGTTGAAATAAAACCAACAGCAATAGAGTAAGAACAAAGCTCACCTATATTTAAGAGTGCTTAGATATTTTCTTAGAAAAAATAAAGGACAAATCAGAGAGAGGTATGTAAGAATTAAAAATGCTTTTATAACTTTGCTTTACAGAGGAAAACTGAAGAGCAAAACCAAGAAAATACATAATTAAATAACTCTTAAAGGATAGCTTCCTGAAACCTATATAATAAAAGACATAAGGGTCCATTGTACTTATAGTAGGATGGACATATTTTTCAGCCAGAGGCTGCATTTGCTGTTGGAATGGCATGCCAGATACATTCTTTAAATGTTGGTAGACAGAAAATTAACTTTAATTCATATTTAGTTTTAAATATTTTAATTTAAATTATTAACAATTGTTCTACATGTTTTAATAACAATTTCCTTATTGGCAATTGCAGTTTTTGTGGGCCATTTTTGAAGGAGTTTTCTGGGTCCTCAGACTATGTTTCTCAAGTACACACAATTCTGTTTCCCTTCATGGGAGATTTGTTGTTGTTATTACTATTGAGAGAGTCACAACTGCAGTGTTTACGGCTTTGTAACTGAATCTGCTAAATTGTTTATACAGGAATAGTCTTATCACAATCAGATATCTGTCTGTCGTCATATTCCCAGCAAAATAGAGCAAAAAGTGGAGCAATTGTTTTCCAAACATGCTCTATTGACCTGAATAATGTTTACAGCCAACTACAAATCAAGACTGACCTATTTTAGAAATACGGATCACATTTTGAAAGTAGTCATGGCCTTATTTTCAGTTTAATTCTAACTTCATTAGCCTCTCAGCAAAACAAAGTTTGGTATCTAAAGTTCTGGCCTATTTGCTCCTGGAGTTGTAAGTCTCACTATTGTGAGTTTAATCAATTTCTCTCTCTTCTCTCTTTTCAAAATCAACTTCAGCCTTCTCTCCAATCTTACCTGGAAACTGGATATATAGTAAGTGGGCAATGTGTGAATGGTCTTTCCTCAACTCTTTCAAAACACAATTCTGCAAGACTGAATTTTAATTGCCTAAGCATTCCACCAGTGGAATTCTTTCCTTCAGACTCAAGCAGGCTTTAATTGAGTTACAAATGATTTCCCCAGAAGAGTAGAGAACTCAGCTTTTCTTAATGAATATACTACAGCAGGTGATGGATTGTGTATAGGACAGCTAGAAGGTGTTAAAATACTCATTCACTCCCTTAGTTGTGATTAATTCTTGCAATGATGCCGGTGTGCATGCTTTGATTTTTTTAATGATAGATTCCAATGCATATTAGAGTCCCTTGGAATATCCTGACTATTTTCCTGGATTCAGTGTACAATAATAGCACATTATTTTTCCTGTGTTCTACAATTTTTAAGAACATTTTTGTGCTCTTAATACTCTTCAAAATATATTTTGTATTGGATACAGTAAGATCTAGCTTGCTGTCACAATGTAGAGTATAGAGTTAGTAGTGGACATTGACAGACAGAGTAAGGCCCAGCCTCTCCTCCTTATTCAAGAAAGTAAAGACTCTCAAAACTTGGCATTTCAAAAGGAACCTTTTACTGAATAGGAGTGGAAGTATTCCTCAGGTCATACAGAGAATAAAAGGAATTAGAAACCTCCCCCAAACAGTCCACGGTGGATTCAGCCAATCCGCAGGTGTGAAGATGTTATTGTACTGGCTGCTCTGAGAAAACGATAAGGGAACTTTCTCAAGGTCATCCTCTGCCTGCTTTCCAGCGATACAACCCACATGGCCCTCCCTCCCCTTATATTTCCCAAAATTTGAAAAATTGCCAGAGTGCCTAGGCGCCAGGCTAAAGATTATAACTCAATAGGCTACAAGATACAGGATACATAGGGGACAAAGCAAAGTATAAAAGTATACAAAGTGTAATAAAGTATAAATGTAATCAGGGCCCCTCACCCTGTTCCTGTTTGTGTGTGAATGTATGTGTGTGTATGTATGTATCATATATAAAAATATAAATATATAAATAAAAACAGCAAAATTCCAAAGATGGATATTTTCCATTATGTTGCTCCTTTTTACATCTGCTTCTTTTTCTCCATTATTCTTTGACAGTGTGATACAGAAAGCGACCCAGAGGAGCAGGTAGGCAACTATCATTTCTGGGCCTAATTTATGATATGTTCCCAGTTCTTGTTGCCTGCTTTTCTAGAAATGACATAGGGGCAAAGTTGCTAGAAATTCTATTTTATGAAAAGATATTAAGGTTATTTCTTTGTAGGTAAACTGTTTTCCATGGTTTCATTCTGCACAAACCTTTAGTGTGTGAATACTTCAAAGATTATACCTTTGTAATTGGTCAGATTTAAAAAAAAAAAGAAAATGTAGGTTAGCAGAAATACCACACTTTTTGTAGCCTGTTGCAAATGTTACCAAAAAAGGTTTGTGGCTGTCTTTACTGTAAGTTGAATGGTAAACAGTACCATGTATGAAGTACCCCCCCCCCCTAAAAATGTGTTTTAGTGGTCTTAGGCTGAATAACAAGAGAGCAAGAGCCTGGAAACAATTATCCATGCATGCATATGTACACACACACTCATATACAACAGTAGTAAATAAATATTTGTCTTCTCTCACCTACCATATTTTTTGGAATATAAGATGCACCTTTTTCCCTAAAAAAAAGAGGCTAAAAATCTGGCTATGTCTTATACATTGAATACAGCATTTTATGCCCCCCAAAACCCCTCCGCCTTCACCAAAATGGCCATGCATAGCCTTTAAGAGCCATGCAGAGTGCTCCTGGGGGCTGGGGAGGGCAGAAATGAGTGAAAAACGGGCTGTCTTTTGCTCACGTTTGCCTCTCAGCCCCCAGGAGCACTCTATAAGCTTCCTAAAGGCTATCCATGTCCTTTTTTTGACATAAAGCGGGCCTGTTTTCGCAAAAAAAGTGTGTTTTTTGCTCATTTTGGGGGGCATCCCCCCAGGACTACTTTACAAGCCTCCTAAAGGCTATTCATGCCCCTTATTTTTGGAAGAAAAAAACGAGCCTGTTTTTGTGCCGTTTTTGGGAGGTTTGCAGAGTGCAAACACTTTTTAAAAAAAAATTCAAAACCTTGGTGCGTCTTATACTCTGGTGCGTTTTATACTCCGAAAAATACAGTAATCCCATTGGGAATAAGCCATTGGGAAAATTGTAAAAAATAAAAAAACAAGGGCTTTAATCAGCACATGGAAGTTAATACCAAGGGAATGCAGATCAGTAGTAGTGTATAGTGCAGGTAGTCCTCAACTTACGACCCAGTTTAGCCTCAAATTTCCCTCACTAAGCGAGACAATGGTTAAGTGAGTTTTGCACCATTTTACGCCCTTTCTTGCCATTGGTGTTGAGGGAATCAATGCTCTTGTGGGTTAGTAACATGGTTGCTAAGTGAATCTGGCTTCCCCATTGATTTTGCTTTTCAGAAGGTCACAAAGGGGGATCATAGGACTCTGGGACACGGCAACTGTCATAAATATATGCCAGTTGCCAAGCATCTAAATAAATGTTGATGATGTGTCCGGATCTGTGATGCTGCAACGATCATAAGTTACTTTTTTTCCAGTGCTGCTGTAATTTTGAATGATCACTAAATGACTGATAGTAAGTCAAGGACTACTTGTAACAGTTCTCCAATGGGTATTGTTCTGGAAGAAATATTGCCATATTATATTCCACTTCTGGTTACCAAGAGATAGATGTCGCTGGTGGCCTGGGTCCAAAACACTTTTTTTTGTTTTGAAATGCTAAAAAGAGAATTGTGATGAATTAAGAATAGTTTGACTTAGTTAACAACCATTCCTAGCCCAATTATCTGTCATGGAAAGCAGACAATCCTACATTAAAGATACTCAGGAATCCATCCTTCCTTGTAGTGGGGAAAAATGCTTACCATGTTTCTACTTCCAAAGGAAAAGTACCTGGCTCCTTGAAAAGCTCTTGGGTAGCTTTTCTGCCGTTGCCAAATAAATTTAGAAATAGGGGATTTTTTAAAAAAGTATTTCTTAAAAAATATTTGTGGAGTATAATGAACCCCCTGTGTTTCTTGTCTTTCTGCAGGCCTCCATTGATGACCTCGAACAGTCATTCACTGTCTCAACCAGCAAAGGTTGGGTGTAGACAAATAGCGGGGTGGGGTGGGGGGTTGTCTGCTTGTGTTTCTGTGCACTAAAGAAAACATTGTTGCATTTCTTAGTGTGACTTGAATGAGCACGATTTTTGGTTCTGTGGGGACATTGGTGCGCTGTAGTTCTGTTTTGCCTATAACCAAGTACTTGGTCCATCTGATCTAAAGAATCAATTAGCAAAGCAGGGTGGAAAATCTTCCTCTGCCTTAGATGGTGGAGAACTGTTGAGAGAGAAAGAGCTACAGTGGCAAAAGTAGCCCCTTCCATCTATGTGGTTTTGGCAGCTTCATGAATTCCCAACCTATCTGGTTATTTATCATGCCAGCTGAATGACCTTTGTTTCAATCTCCAAGAAACTGGGCTTGTATGCTTTGTTGTTGTTTTTAAGAGTTTTCTCCGCTCAGTTTAGAACATAATTCTAACCAGATTTATAATAACATTATCTTCTCATCCACAAGGAATTGGAAAAAAAAACTGACTCTTTTCAGAGCCTATGTTAGGTCTTCTGTCTGTTATCTATTTATACAATGCATAGGTTGTCCAACTTGTAATGTTTTTGGGCAGCTTACAGTTAAAAAGGAAAAAAAAGGCAAAAAACCCTGAATAGTCCTTCAAAATCCATCCAACAGGATTTCATCCTGCACTCTGTCCCAAAGTTTAAAAGCTTTAATGGGCTCCTGAACATCATCAGGCTGGGAGCTAACCAGATCTTTGGATTCGGAGCAACAACTGAACCGAAGACAGAATATACTTATATGGGATTCTGTCAAAAAGAGGGAAGAGAGAAGCAAGCGGTTCTGAGTTTCAGAAGAGTTTGCCTTCATAAAAATAGTAGTATTAAATAGTCCTGTGCAGATCACCACTGTTTCAACGCAGCAAAGAACCTTGTAGACTGGAACCTTTTAGACTGTGTGACTCCAAAAAGCTTGGCCAGGATCGGGGAGGCCGATGTGCTTCATTGGGTAACTTTGATGGCAGAAATGGCTTCACCGCATGCATAGAAATATGGCTTTTGCTAAGCGAGGTGTTAAACTCCCCAATTAAGACACAGGGCTCTGTGGTACCCCCATAAACGAAGGATTGTTTGCTTGAACTTTCAAAGCAAAGTACTTCATAATGCGCTCATGCTGATAGCTAAAGGAGTACTTTGCTTGAAAGCCATTGCAAAAGTGTCCCTCAGAACATTTTATGGAACTGCCAAAGTGTCCTGCTTCTCATCAGGGGTGCAAAGTATCAAATGATGATATTCTTGCTGGGTTCTATGACGAGAGTTGCCACCTCTGTTGCTGGAAGCATTTTTGATTCATTGTGCTTCTGCTGTTTTCATGGAATTTTTAAAAACATGCAATGTCAATGGAAACTTACCCCCCAACTCTTAGTTATTGTGGCTCGTTGTGTACATCAGCATTTTTAGCTGGCAGGTGTGTCCACCCGGTGAAATGGGGCACTACCCCAAAAGTTTTTAAATCCACCATGATCTGTTGGGCCTTTACCAATAGCCTGATCCCTGTTTTCTTTGGATTTTTTCTGGCAGCCTCGGGACCCATTGGTGCATTAAACGGGAGCTGTGAAGCCAAACTCTCTGTGATCTCTAAAGTCTCTGGCCTGGAACGGAGCCAGGAGCGTAACTATGAGGCTGACCGGGACTCCCTGCTAGTGCCTTTCCTGCCTAAGGAACCCCCTTCTCAGGCAGCTACTGCCCCTATTCTGGCTCAGGCCTTGCCGCCAACTCCTCCTGCCCCACCTCCTGTCAAGACTCGGGCTCAGACACCTAACACTGTTCGTGGGACGCCCCAGCCCAAAGGCCAGCTGCCTCCCATGCCTCAGGGTGGAGCAGTTACCCACAGCCTTGCCCAGAGCCAACTGCACATGAAGGTGCCACCTTTTGCCAGCCAGACACAGGCCCCGTACTCTGTAGGGCTCGACCTCAGCACTGGAGGGTGAGTCCTGATGCCCTCTGGCTACAGAGCTCTCTCTGGGTATTGGGTTTTTCCCCCCACTCTCTTTATTTATCCGTCTCTTTCAAGCTTTTCTTCTGTCTCCGTGTTAGTCTTCTGTCTTTTTGTTCTTCGTTTCCTCTACTCTTTCATAGTTTTTATTTCCTTTAACTGCTGCTGCTTCTGTCCCCTTTGAGACATTTCCCTCCCCTTCTTTATGTCTTATTAATAACTTGAACATTTTGAGAGCTCTTTGTATACCCTTAACGCAGCCCTGTAGATAGTTGTATATTGTTATAGCTACATTGAAGGTGAGTTAATTACTTAAAAGGAAGAGAATGGCCTGACTTGCTCCTTACAATGAAGTTATGAGAAGGATGAGATTGGACTGAGGTTTTCTGGTCCACAGTTGAAGTGAATCCATCAGTTCAAATCTCACCAGGCTCAAGGTTGACTCAGCCTTCCATCCTTCTGAGGTCACTAAAATGAAGACCCAAATTGATTGTCCAGGGGGCAGGGAGATAGGCTGACTCTATAAACCGCTTAGAAAGGGCTGTAAAGCACTGTGAAGTGGTACATAAGTCTAAGGGCTATTGCTATCATGTATTTGGACTGCATTTTCTTTCTTTCTCTCTATGTTTTTCTCTTTCTTTAGAAAGAGGGTTTTTTAAAAAAAGTTTATTCGGAATAGATAGTATCCTGATTTGTGCTGATAAACAATTCCATGAGACCTGCCATCATTGTTCCCTGTATGCTGGATAAAGCTTCTAATCCAAGATACCCTAGTTGAGTCCATCACTGAACTGAGATGGAAACTGAAAACTTTCAGAGCCTAATGAATGGCTTTCTTGAATGTCTCTGTATTTCCATCATTATTGTCTCCGCCTGACCTAGGCCTGTATTTATTTTTTCTCCCTTTTTCAGGTGCAGCCGCGGTGCAGCTCACCCCAAGCCCATCCTCCCGCCCTGCTCCCCCTCTTCTTCTCAACTCCCTCACCGGCCTTCCACCCCCTCGCTGGCCCTGCCCCCCCACGCCTTTCCCTCCACCCTTCGGCCCCCTTCCCACCACCACCACCACCCAGGCATGTTCACCCCCTCGCCTGGCCTCCCACCGCCACCCCCGTTGCTTCAAGTTGCTGGGCACCCAGCTGCAGCCGCTGCCATATCTGGTAAGAGAGAATTCAACCGAGGGAAACAATTGGGTGTGATGACAAGTACTTTGGGAAGATTGGCAGGGGCTAAATTGAAGAGAAGAAGGGAGATTGAATAAAACAGATTGAACTGTTTATGGCCCATGGTTGTCCAACCTTTTGGCTTGCCTCAGCCATATGGAGTGAAGAGGAATTGTCTTGGCACACGTATAGAGTATATAATAAAGTTAATGTATATAAATAACATAATAAGGCTAAATGTTTACTAACTTGTGGGGCTGCAATACCAGCTGTCCAGGGCTGCATGTGACTTGCAGGCTGCTGGTTGAACATTCCTGAGTCTAGCCTATGTTCAGGATACAGGACATGCATTTCAGTGAAAACTGTGTTTTAAAAAAAAATCAACATAAAAATATACACTGTACAGGTAGTCCTCAAGTTACAACTATTAGTTTAGTGACTGTTCAAAGTTGGAACAGTATTGAAAGAAGTAATTTATGACTGTTTTTTAGCATGGCCATTGCAGCATCCCCATGGTCATAGGATCGAAATTCTGGTGCTTGACAATTGGTTGATATGATGGCTATAATGCCCCGGGGTCATGTGACCTTCTGAGAAGCAAAGTCAGTGTGGAAGCCAGATTCATTTAACAACTATGTTACTAACTTAATAACTGCAGTTGAGGCACTTAACAGGAGGCAAGAAGGGTTGTAAAATGGGGCAAAACTTAACAATTATCTTCCCTAGCAATGGAAATTTTGGGCTCAGTTGTGGTTGTAAGTTGAGGACTACATCAGTAGTGGGATTCAAAAATGTTTATTATAAGCTCTATGGGCGTAGCTTGGTGGGTGTGGCTTGGCTTGGCGGGCGTGGTCTGGGAAGGATATTGTAAAATCCCCATTCCCTCCCCTTGCCAGGGGAAGGTTACTGCAAATTTCCCCATTTTCTCCTGATCAGCTGGGACTGGGGAGGCAGAGAATAGATGGGGGCGGGAGCAGTCAGAGATGGTATGTACTGATTCTCCGAACTATTCAAAATTTCCACTACCGGTTCTGCGGAACTGGTCAGAACTTGCTGGATACCACGTCTGGACTACATGAATTGTTGCAGAATATTTAATCTCATAAGTATTCTTGGACGAATTGTACATATATTTTAGAGCAGAGGGGTATAAGCACTTTGGGGACCCAAAGCTACATTTGGTTTTGAATTGCATGCTGGAGATTGAGTTCATGAAATAAGCATGAGAGGATTGGGACAAAAACTAACTTTGTTTTGATATAATTTTAATGCCAGTCAATTTGCGTTCTCTAAATACAGTTAAGATAGTATTTCATTTTGATTTAATAATTGCACTCTTGCTACATTAAATATTTAATTGCAACTTTGAGATTTGTTTTAGGAACCAACCTAGTTGTACAACCTGGTTTTAAGACTCTATGCAGTGGGTTTCATAGGATTATTTTAAGGAAGCTTAGAGGAATTTCTACCCCCAATTTTGAAGAAAGAGTTTGAATACAAACTGGCAACAGGAAACAAGAAGTTGGGGGAGGGGTCTACTTTCAAAGGGAAATTAAAAACAGAATAATGTTATCAGAGGATATGTAGAGCCTGTAAACTAAAAGGACTATTCCTGCCTTGGAAAATGCGATAATGAATTATGGGAGAAAGACCCTGGCAAGATACAAAATCTGGACTACCTATAGTTGAATACTTGTAGAAAAATTAGGAGCTACTGTGTAGGGCAGAGTTAACAATAGTCCTCAACTAACAATTGTAATTGAACCTGGAATTTCTGTTGCAAGTCATTGCAGTTGTAAGTCTAGGTATCAGGTGGTTAGATTTGAAATTATGTTTTTTTTACAAGGGTTGTTAAGTGAATCCCCCCCCCCCCCGGCCGGTGGCCATTTTAGCCATAAACCAGAAGGAAATGCCAGAAAATGGCAAAATGTGTGTGTGTGTGTGTGCGTGCGCAAATCATGGTCATGTCACCACGGAACATTGCAAACAACTGTAAAAGTGAAAGAGGGGGGCCTTCTCCGTGGTGTCTTTGGAACATCATTCCTGCAGAAATTAGATTTTGGCAGTCTTTTGGAAGGCTCTGAAGATGTAGTTTTACCACCAGGCCTGGACAATTCACAGTGTAATTGAGCCCATCAAATGCCTTATTTAATTGTGCACTGTTGCTGGGGGCTGGTGGGTGGGTGTGTTTATCTTTTTATCTCTTTATCTCTATTTTGTGTTTTTACTGTTTGTAAGCTGCCTACTGGTAAAGTTGCTATGAGCAAGTATATAAATGCTTAAATAAAATAAATAAAATGTGCCAAAAAGTGATCACATGATCCTGGGGTACAAGAGTGCAGCCATATAATTCTGAAAATGGTTGCTATGTAGCTCTAAGGTGGTCTGTCCTAACTTGATCATTAAGCGACCGGTCATAAGTCAAGGACTTTTTATACATGGAGAGTTATGTGTGTGGGGCTATGAGTCAGATCTTTTCTCTCTTCCAGCATTGGTTCCTTTTTCTCCTAACAGTTGGGAATTATGGGTTGTTCTTCTGCCTCCTCAGAACAAGAATTAATCCGCCAAGACTTGAGTTCCCGATTCCTCACGACGCAAGGCGGGGCCGACATGGGAGCTGCTGCCATTCGTCCTCTGGCTTTTCAGTTCCACCAACACAACCACCAGCACCAGCACACCCACCAGCACACCCACCAGCACTTCACTCCTTTTCCGTCAGGCATGGTGCCCACACCCAGCCCAGCCATGGTAAGTGCAGTATAGACTTAGTGAGGTGGCAGGCAAGACTTCACAGCTCGTGGATCTTGCAGCATTTCGAAGGATCAGTTTGTTCTATCAGAATTTAGAAGTTAGTTTAAAACGATTCTTGTGATGCCTTGTAGAGAGGTGGATTGCCAGGAGGGAGGAGCGCATTCCAGAGCAATAAGAGGCAGCTCAGACCAGATATTTTGTGTGAGAGAAAGGGGGTGAAGACAGTTCCTCCCTAGTAGAGTATAGGCTTGATGTAGAGAATAAAGGGCTTTAGTTTGGCAAGATTCTGTCTGTTGGTAGGGAACTATAAAGAATTTTGCTTGGGAGAATCATCATGTATCTTTCCTGGTTTGGGGACCTGACAATTTTCTTACTTTCTCTCCCTTCTCCTGGGACCTGCCTGACCCATTTAAACAAGGGTCTTTTCTGATTTCTTTTCTCTTTCTGCAGTATGAGAAGTACCCTGGGAAAATGGATGGGCTTCTGAGACATAATGTAAGTGCATTCATTTTAGAGGAGGGGGGGGCTGGCCTTTTAAAGCGGCCCCAATGAAATTTATCAAACTGCATCTTGAGAAAGGAGCAGAACCCTCTCCTGCCTCAGTTCTCCCGGTGGCGCCTCCATTGCTTTCTCTTCTTCTTCTTCTTCCAGTTTTATCCTGCCTACTCCCCAACCGTGTCGGGGATCTCCCCAGTCCTGCCTCCTGCTGTGAATTTTGGCTCCCTGCAGGGGGCATTCCAACCTAAGGTGAACCCTCTAGGCACAGTAGGGTTTTGTGGAAGTTTGAGCAGAGGGAAAGCTTTAAAATGGACAGCTTCTGGCTTTTCTGCTTACTTTCTGGGAATGGAGGCTTTTTCACCTGTTGCAGAGGGAGTGGGCGGGTTTGAGGACTGTGGCGCTTGCGTTTTCTGCATGCAGTGAGTTTGGTGGGCTGTGATTAGGGCTGTGGAGAATAATGGTGATCCAGAAAGAGTGCAGATCAATGGTTCTGAGCATGAGAGGGCAAGTCTTTGATGTGCCAATTCAGCCATAAGCTTTGAGAAAGAACTCACGTTTTGGAAAAAAAAAACTTGTGGGGTTGTATATGGTTCCATAGAGTAGTGTCATTTCATGTCTGCCAATAATTCGGTAGGTAAGAAAAGGAATTACAATTCCTTGGCAACTGGGTGTGGAACTATTGTATTTTTATTGCATATAAATACAACAAACCTTATAACTAGAATATTTCAGTGAAAGAAGAGCTGAACGCTTCGTGAACTCTGCAGTTGGAGAGGGACGATTTCAAGACTGTCTACACTAGGGAATGCTAACCAACTGATCGTGCTTATATTTAATGGTTTGTTTTGCTTTCTTCCTTCCTTCCTCAGAGCACTAATCCTGACCTGCCTTCCCGGCTGGGTGCTGTCCCGCCCAGCATGTCCCAGAAAGGCACCCAGGTGAGTTTACTTTTCATTTGGGAGAATGGCAAGGACAGCGGGGAGAGGATTACCCACCTCCATGCGGTTTTTCTGTCTCCTTGCAGATCACTGATCCTTTCAGGCCGACCTTGAGAGTGAGTAACATTGGGGATACCCTTTGATCCCACTGCAAAATGGTGGATATGTGAGGTGAAAGGACTAGAAGTGGTGGGAGGGGGAGATACACCCTGGAGTGGGGAGAGTGAAGAAGTCAGGGTATAGGGCAACACGTGCCTGGCCCTCAGGGACATAATGTGCAGAGCTGATGGTTCCCCCTTCTCTCGCAGAAGCCGGGGAAGTGGTGCGCCATGCACGTCCGTGTGGCATATATGATCCTGCGGCACCAGGAGAAAATAAAGGTAGGGTGAGCCTCGGCCACCTTTCCCCTCCACTTGCCGTGTACGGTGTCGGGGTGTGGCACAGGATGTCCCTGCAGCCAAATGGAGAGGAAACCTTGCTCTTCTGATGTCCCCCTTGCTGGATGCTGGATCCAAGTTGGGGTCTATGGTGCTGGGCTAGAGGTTGGAGAGCAGAATCACGAAACTGTTGTGAGGCAGAGTAGGAGAGATCTCTGCCAAAGTATATAGAATGAGGGCAGATGGATTGACTGTGCCTGACTGGTTGCTTACCAGGACTTGTTGCTCTTCTGTTTCCTCACAGCTGATGCAAGGCGATCCCCATAAGTTGGATTTTCGGAATGACCTCCTCACTGGCTTGCCTGAGACCGGAGCCTTTGGCAGTCTGCCCCATAGCCAGGAGCTGGCACGCCCAGGCACTCTTTTCACAGCCGCTGGTCAGTGTGCTTTTCGCAAATAATGGAAGGCTTTTCCTTGACAAATAACAGAGGCTTCCTGAAGCTCACCCTGCCCATTTTTTGCCACTACTACTAATTGTGCCATCTGGCTTCTGTGGCACTTGGTGTTTTGATAATCAAACCCATAATGTTATTCTTTCCTCAAGTTTTCTGTCTAGAACAAGCAGCCCTTACTTTAATATAGGGTTTTATGAGAGAAAACTAATCGAGGTGCTTAAAACATACTGTGCTTAAATTACATTTTACCTTGGTTTTGTTTTGGGGAATCATCATTCTTTTGATGTGAAGTATAATCGTTCTCTCCCCCCCCCTTTTTTTTAATTTTAATCTTATTATCCCTATCCTCACTTCCTCTCTCTTGCAGGTGTCGTCCATCCAGGCAATGCCCCCTCCTTTGGCCCTGCCGCTACTCCTCATGGCTCTTTCCTCAACCCCAGCCCCCACATTGGTAAGACCCAAGGCCCCAGAGTAACACAACCCAGAGAACAGGATCCAGAAGCTCTCCTGCATGATTGCTCACTCCTCCACTGATTTCTTTTTTTTCCAGATCCCTTTGGTAGGCCTCCTAGCTTTGCCTCTCTGGGCGCCCTCTCCAACGGGGCATTTGGAGGCCTGGGCAACCCATCCTTCAGTGAGTACTTTTAAGAGAAAGGACACAAAGCAGCTTTCTGGGAGTTATCAAAATAGCTAAGCAAAAACAGTTTTGTTTGCATACCAGTATTCTAAAAGGTGGGGAGTGGGAAGCAACCAAGAACTACAAACACCCTCATTAACTTATTTGAAGGTTAATTATTTGTTCCAACCCCTGAGGTTCTTGGGAAGTCTTAGAGAACTATAAGCTCTATTGCCATTTCTGTTGTCATCTATTCCCCCGTTCTGCAGTGGGCATGTGGGAAAATCAGAAATAAGTTCCCTTGATTGCATCCGCAGTAACACTGACCCATATGAAATTACTATGATTGTTTCAGCTGTAGTTAAAAAAATTAAAATTGCAGCAGTCTCTTCCTAGTCTTTTGCAAGCTGTAGAGTTATTTTGGTCAACTCATGTTGTATGAACACCTCCAGGGCCACAGTGTCCATGAATGTTTAGGTAAATCTCTTTTGAGATTAGAGTATCCTTCATTTTTCTTTTTCTCTCTCAAGTGCTAGGAAATTGTAGTTTTGTGATTTCTTAGTCGGCTGTTGCTGAGTCTTGGAATTTTGCCATTGATTTCTGAGGCCACATGAAAGACTGAGAATGCCACAAGTTGAATAATTCTTTCTAACTAGTCAAGCAAGAACATAATAAAGCATCAGATTATAAACACCTTTCTGTGAACAGCTGACAAGTAACATTGAACTGATGATTGTCTCCTCTACAGCACATTATCAAGAGGAACATTTCCAGACATTTTAGCTTTTTACTGTTGTCCTTCATCACAGGTTTTTGATTTGTTTGCTCGATTTATTGAATTTCATGATTTATCTCCCTCTTCTTCTCCTGCTCATTTGGTAATTTTTGCAAGGTTTATGTAAGACGTTGACTTTTTCTGTTGCAAACAGCATATAGTAAACACCACTTAAATCTCTACCCTTTAGAAAAGGTAGAGACCATTACAGGCTTCAGTAAGCTACAATGAAAGACTGGGCGAATTTTCCCTAGAATTCTGGGTAGACTGAGCTGAACTGTAACTGGGTTAATTATTTTCACTATTGGGAAGGGACCTAGGAATTTTGGCCCTAATTTCTTATTAGGCAACCTTATGTATTTGGTAGACAAGAAAACTTTATCCCCCACACGGAAGGAGGGTTGGAGATTCGGGTTAATATTAGAGTTCCAAATAGCATCCAAAAGTAATTCAGAGTCCAAGGCAAAGTATTGCTCAAAGTTTCAATTTATTAAGAGAGCCAAGTTGGCACATCTGGGAAAACCCCAATCTGAAATCTTCCCGGTTTTCCCCACCCAGTTGAAAATTCAAGAACTTGCCCCCACACCCACAAGTCCATCACATGGTCCAAACCTCCACTGCCATGCTGGCAGTTCCACCCGTCCAATTCCAGTCAGGTGCAGAGTTGCAAAGACAAAGGATGACCTTGGTTTTCTAGAAGGAATTTTGTTTTGGCTACATAGCATCTCACTCCTTAAAATCCCCCCTCCCATTTCCCCACAATAGAAAATGCATAGCAGAATAATAGAAAGTGTGGCAGGCCAAAGACCCAAAAGAAAAGATGGCTGCAGGTCTAAACATACAGGCAGGAAAGTCAGATAGCTCTAAGCATGTGGCTAGATATTTCCTCTGTCATATACAAGAAGCCCTCAACTTACAACAGTTCATTTAGTGACCAAAGTTACAGTGGCAGTGAAGAAAGTAACTAACAACTGTTTTCCACACTTATGACCTGTTTGCAGCATCCCCTGGTCATGTGATTTACATTCAGCTGCTTGACAACTGGTTCATATTTATGATGTAACAACTGCAGTGATTTACTTAACAAATGTGGCAAAAAAAAGGCCATATTATGGGGCGAAACTCATATAACAAATTTTTCACTTAGCAACATAAATTTTGGACTCAATTGTGGTCATAACTCGAGCACTGCCTGTAATAGCTACCAATGTGTTGACAGTTCTTTTGTGAGTGAGCATTCTCCCCCTCCATCCTCTGAATGAATCCACCGGCATTTAGAAGTAGAATTGATTTAAGACTATACCATGTGCCTTTCTGAGCACCAATTGCTCTACACACTAGTGTGATAACTACTATCACTCTTTTAATGAGGAATTCAGTTCCTTCCATGTCTCCTTGTCATTGATGCTTGCACTATAAGGGCAACGTTGCATTTAGTTTGGCTGCCTGATCTTTCTTCTCTCCTTCTCAGACTCAAGTGCAGTCTTTGGGCAGAAGGACACTCCTGGGGCTCCTGCCTTCCCTAGTCCACATGAGGCATGGAATCGCTTACACCGTACACCTCCTTCCTTCCCTACTGCCCCAGCCTGGCCCAAAGGTGGTGGCAGTAACGGAACAGAGCGTGGAAGCAGCCAACTTGACAAGGAGAGCGAGAAGCCTGAAGGGCCAGTGATCAAGGATGAGAAGGACAGGTAAGAGGCAAAGGAAAGAAGGGACACGGAAGAATGGCAGAGTCCCATCCACCATTACAGAGATAGGTGACTTTCGATGCCTTCATAAATACAATATATATATAACAATTATATGAAGAGTATTTCAAAAGAAAGAAAGAAACTGAACCAGTAGGAAGATTAGAGATGGATGACTAGGAGCAACCTCATTGATTTATCTTTAAAACAAAACACTTTGCGATAGTCACATCCACCCCAGCAGCCATTTTGTAAACTGGCAAACCTCTCCCCTGCAGCCATTTTGTAAGGGCTTTCAGTGCTACAGTATCTTCACTTCCATGTGTCCACCAGCCCCAAAGAGCTGTCTGCTACTGTTGGGTTTGAGATGGCTGAACACTTTTTTCAGTGCTAAGTCTGGCAAAAAAAAAAAAAAAAGGGAGCGGGGATATAACTTTTCTGAAAGGGTGGAGGGGAAGGTCACCTTTTGATGATTTAGATACACAGTGCGCAGGAATTCTTGACCCTCCCATTTTATGTCTCTGTGCGTGTGATTCAGAGATCCTGGCTTCTTCTCCCGCCATTCGCTGCGCTCCTCTCCAGCTACTCCCACCTCAAAGAACCCATCACTGATCCACGAGGAGCCTCCAAGCCGTCCCCATTTACAAGCAGAACGAGAACATCGCTATGGCAGCCCAGCAAGTTCAGGGCATGCCTCCCGCTCCCCTTACCCAGAGTTGCCTCTCAAGAAAGAAGTGAAGATCAAGGAAGAGCCGGATATGCCTGGCTTTGAGGGAGCTCTACGCACGGGTGCTTCCTATCACAGCACCCTGCATGTCTCCCACCCCCTTGGGACCCTGGCTGTGTTTGAGAGACCCCAAGCTGGGACTGGAGGAAGTGTCTCTCCCTACTTGGTGGCCGCTCCGCCCTCAGCTGCCTCCTACGCGGCGCTCGAGGCCTGGCGAGAACCCTACCACCACCGGGGCCTGGAGTTGCACCCGCTACAGCGGCTGCCCCGCTACCTGGAGACCCCATCGCCTGCTGCTGCTGCTGCTGCTGCTGCTGCTGCTGCTGAGGACTATGAAAGAGCCCGGTTGTATGGTTTGGCTCACCCACCGCACCCCAGCCTCATGGCTTATCCCCGTCACCAAAACGGACTGCTGGCAAAAGCCACACCCTCGGCAGCTGTGGGACTGCTCAGTGCCCCACCACCTCTCATCCCAGCTTCCAACACTCGTCCCTGCTCCCCTCGACGAGCCCCCGATATCCGAGAACTGGCAGCTTCCTACAAGGACCGGGATTCCAGATAATGGTGCTCTGGGGGTACTCTAGAATGCGAACACTTCTATCAAACAGCCTTCCTGTTCTCTAGGAACTGATGGGAGAGGATTAGGGGAGTCTAGGAGGTCCGTCCAAATTAGTGGTGGTGGTGGGAGGTGGCTTTTTGGTCACTAGAGCCGTAGTTAGGGATATGCTGCTGTTGTCACCCAGAAGGACTTTGACCTGGAGTTGAATAAGGGGGTGCATCTGGGAGAGGAATTCAGGAATGCTGGTGCCTGTCATCATTCCTGATTTCTGCAAAGGCCTCCTCTTCCGGCCTCTGAAGATGTTGGGATTTCTGTCCTCCTTCCAGCATTCCTGCTGGGCTAATAAGAGACTCAATGGACTGATGAGAAGGCTGCTTTCAGGGGAAGGGGGAGGGCTTGACTCTCTGGGCACCTCCCTCATGAGGTAGTGTAAATATTTATATATTCTCCCCTCGGCAGATGGGGAAAAGGTTTTTGTACATTTATAAAAGGTTTGAGATTGTGATTTAAAAAGTGACTTCTCTTCCTTCTCCCCCTCCTGCCCTCTTTTGTTTCCCTTTGTTTTTACTGTACTGCTCTTTTCTATACCTGTATTCATTCACTCCTGCCCAGTCTCCTGATCCCTTCTCCTGTAATTAATGGGATGGTGCAACACACTTGTCCAATGCCCTTTTCTTCCCCAGGCTGGTTAATTAAACTCCAAACTGGTGTTTCTCGATTCCTTGCTGTGTGTGTGTTAGTTGAGGAGAAGGGAGGGGAGGATACGAATTCTCACCACCTTCCAGGACAGCAGAGACAAATGAGAGGGTGTGGAATAGCACAAGGTGAAATTCTTGGATGGGGAAATTGCTCTCTTGGGTACTTTTAATTTTTGAAGTCTCTGAAAAGCATAAATGAAGCTAAATACAGAATCTATGCAGTGCTTTAATGCAAACAACCTGTGGCCCCGAAAATATTCACAGAGCACAGCTATCATGTAAATTTAGAGCTGCTGTTTGTGGAAGGTAGAAACTCGGCAGAATCAGCAGTGTTTTGGGGAAAAGAATAGGGGCCCATTTTCCTTTCCACCATTTTAAAGTAGAGCTGCTCAACATGCAGTTTCTTCACTCTCTGCAGTCCCAAGTATCACTAAAAGGTGACCTGGATTGTACTTGTTAATATGGAAAAGGGGCAGAATTATTAAAAACGGGGAATAATCGTCTATACTATTCTTGTTTGTTATTTAAAATAGTATTTCCTGCAATACCTGCTTTGTTATGGCTTAGCCCACTGTTTGAAGAGTACTCCCCATCTGCACAGATTTGGCCCTTAATCTATAAACTTTGCTGACATCTTGAAGAATAAATGAAGTTCTGCATATGGTCCTGCATATAATTGCAATTAAAAATGGGGGGTTGCATTTTGTTTCCTCCGCTCTCATCTTTTTTGTAACTAACTAAACCATAGAATAAGCCCACGTTTCACAATAAAATCTTGGCTGCAAAGTAAGAGTGTTGCCTGCCATAACACATCACTAAATTCAAAAAGGCAAATGCCTTAGATTGAAATACAATCATCCAGAATAAATATTTGCCTAGGCGACGCCCTAAGCGGGTTAGATAAAAATATTTAGATACTTTGCCAAAATTTGGGGTCTTTATTGGAATACAAGAAATACCTGTGGATATCTCTGAACCTTCCTTGAATATTATGGAGGGCAGAATTCCAGGGCTCCACCTCTGGTTTTCAATGAGCACAATGCTTTTATTAAATCGTTTGTCATTTTGTTAGAATTATGAATTGGAGCGGGCCAAGCCCAGAATGCCTTTTGATCCAGTTCGCTTATCCATAGGGAACCTTGCTGGTAGTTAAAGAATTTTTCAATTCAGTTCACACTCAGTGAGCATACCCCTGTAATTTCATCGGTAATAATATTGACTCCCCTCCCCCCCCCTACTGCTGCCTTCCATATTTTTTAATCTTTTCAGTTTAGCTTCAACTTCCTGAAGTTCTAAGGCTGTCCAACCCTCCTTAGTTTTTCTGTGGTGATCCGGGGTCAGTTAGATGCTGTGCCTGAGTTTTCAAACTTAGCACAAACATTCCTAATGTTGGAAGGCATTTATAAAGGCAAATCACTTCCCACACCTCTCCTACTGTTATATTGAATTGTAAGGCAAAGCAGCCAATGCTTATCTTGCGACCTCCTTTAGCCCCAAATACATTTGGTATGTATTTGCACCATTGATGTGCACCATATCCCTCCAAATTCTGTTGTCAATTTAATAGTATAGCCTCACCTGAGATCGGCATAGCAGCAATCCAGAAATCAGCCTCACTGGAATTAATTCAAAGCACCCTTTTGTACAATATCCCATGTATAAAGTAAAGATAAAGATTCTCTCACACATATGTGCTAGTTATTGTTGGGGTAGTGCTCATCTCTCTTTCAAAGCTGAAGAGCCAGCGCTGTCCGAAGACATCTCCATGGTCATGTGGCCCGCATGATATAAATGCCAAAGGCGCAAGTAGAAAACTTGCATTTTTTGCATTTTTACGTGCTTTCGACTGCTAGGTTGGCAGAAGCTGGGACAAATAATGGGAGTTCACTCCGTTACCTGGCGCTAGGGATTTGAACTGCCTAACTGCTGACTTTTCTGATCGACAAGCTCAGCTTCTTAGCCACTGAGCCACCGTGTCCCCGTACCCCATGAATTAGATGGAATCTAATTAACTCACGATTGCAGGAAAAAATAGAGGTATAAAGCATGGGGTGAGGTGGGATGGGGGAGTACTAATTTCCCCCTTCTATCTCTGCCAATTCAGAAATTAAAAGGTCTTAAATATTTAATGGTGGCAAAAGCTTCTACACATCTTTAAATCCTGAAATGTCAGAGACCACAGCATCCATTTTTCCAATTTTTCTAAATCTCAATTTTTAAGAACACACACACACACACAATGTATTTTCAAAAATAAAATGGAAAACAAATGCAAGGACTTCTATCGTACAAAATTATTTGGATTAACACATTAAAATAAACTGCAACGTTTAATATTCTGAGCCGATTGTTTCAGTAGTAGACATAAAAAGTACCATACATTTTAACACGCAAATTAATTCTTATTTTCCTATAATCTTCATAATTCTTATGAATTTTTACCAAACATTTTGTCAATTTGTAATCAATGAAGTAGGTAAATTTGTGCAAGTTCAAATAAAAGCTATAATAAATTTATTGAAAAGCTTCAAGAAGATAGGATCAAAATCATGAAGTTATCAATATGATATTTTGTGTCTTTCTAAATCAAAACATCCAAAATATCAAGTATAGTCCTGTGCATTTCGATTTTAAAGTGCCATTGAGATCAGTGGATTTAACTCAAGTATATTTTTAAAAAAGCAGAAACAATACGAAGAACCTCTACACAAAATTCTCATTAAATAAAACAAATATTCATTTAGTGTAGCTTCTTACAAGTCCAAAAAGTTACCCAAAAAATAGTTGTACTTTTTGAGATTGGAATAAGAATACATTAAAATGTCCTTTAAAAAACCATAGTCCTTTGAATTTAAATAATATTAAACACAGGATTAAGGATTTATTACATTTATTTATATCCCATCTGAATTTTTACAAATGTCTCAAGGTAGCAAATATTCAACACATTTTCTTCCTCCTTTCCCCACAAATCACTTGGACTAAGAGTGTGAGGTCACCCAGCCAGCTTTTACGGCTAAGGCAGGATTAGAACTCAAAGTCTCCCACTTTTTATCCTGGTGACTTAACCACTACATTTTTGTTGTCAAGAATATATTCAGAAAGTGAATCGAATAGATTTAGATTTAGATTTAGTTTATTTGTATGCCGCCCTTCTCCTAGAGGGACTCGGGGCGGCGAACAACTCGAATAGTAGGGCTTAATGGAGAAAAACATGCTTCAGCAAGAGAAAATGTTGCTTTATTTGATAGATGGCTATCTGTTTTCAAATAAATATGTACATGGATGAGGTAGTCCCATTTGGAGCCACGATTACATCCAGTGGTTTCAAACTGACTCATGTATCCAACAGACTGTTTAGATAATATTCAGAATCATGCTAAAATATTTTTCAAAGAAAATTAGATAACTTCAAAATTGAAGAAATTTGTTTTTGCATATGCTTTGATAGAAGTACCTAGCAAAGCAGTTAGGCTGTCCTTTCCTGTAGCATCTGTATTTCCTGCCATAGCTTTTGCATTGTGCAGACTTTGGATTTAACTGTTACAGTTATTGTACATCTATAGAAAACATTTTCACAAAGCACAAGTTCACAATAAAAATTCAGGTAGTCCTTGACTTATGATCACAACTGCGACCAGAATTTCTGTTCTTAAGTGAGTCACACCTGATTTTACAACAACAACCCCCCCTCCCCCCAGTTTTAACTGAATCACTAAGTCAGCAGTGTGCAGCAGATATCCAAAAAAGCCAACACAGTTCTAGGCTGCATAAACAGAGGGATAGAATCAAGATCACGTGAAATGTTAATACCACTTTAGAATGCCTTGGTATGGCCACACTTGGAATACTGCACTCAGTTCTGGTCGTCACAATGTAGAAAAGATGATGAGACTTTAGAAAGAGTGCAGAGAAGAGCAACAAAGATGATTAGGGGACTGGAGGCTAAAACATGAAGAACGGTTGCAGGAACTGGGTATGTCTAGTTTAATAGAAATAAGGACTAGGGAAGACATGATAGCAATGTTCCGATATCTCAGGGGTTGCCACAAAGAAAAGGGAGTCAAACTATTTTCCAAGGCACCTGAAGGTAGAACAAGAAGCAATGGTTGGAAACTAATCAAGGAGAGAAGCAACTTAGAACTGAGGAGAAATTTCCTGATAGTTAGAACAATTGATCAGTGGAACAACTTGCCTACAGAAGTTGTGAATGCCCCAACACTGCAAGTCTTTAAGAAGATGTTGGATAGCCATTTGTCTGGAACGGTATAGGGTTTCCTGCCTAGGCGGGGTTGGACTAGAAGACCTCCAAGGTCCCTTCCAACTCTGCTATTGTATTATTGTACTGCCATCGTTGATAATCCGTCTTTGCACATGGGAAGCTGAGTGGGAAGATCGCATGATCTGCCATTGCAGAGTGGGACACTGCAACTGTTGGAAATACATGCCCATTGCCAAGCACCTGACTTTTGATTATGTGACCCCAGGGAATGCTGCATGGCTATAAGTGTGAGGACTGGTGGTAAGTCACTTTTTTTCAGCGCCCCTGTAACTTTGAACGGTTGCTAAATGAATGGTTGTAAGGTTGAGGACTACCAAACTGTCAGGCCCCATAGATTCCTATAGGGAGGCTGTCATTCTGATGGGAGGGGGAGGCTTGGGGGGGATTTCTGTATGGGGTTTCTGTTTCTTTCCTTGCTTTACTTTGCGGTAACTTTCGGGACCTTGGGAGGGGTAAAGGAATGTGCCTGAGCCAGCTGTCTTATCTCCTCTCTGGAGAAAAGCAGCAGCGTTGCCTTGGAGACCTGCGTTTATCACCTTCTCGGCTTGAGTTTCACATAATATCTTCACACATTGGGATTGGTTTGGTGATGTTTTGGGTTTCAGGAGGGCCTCTATCTGCAATAGTTTAGTCTAACATTTTGTGCAGGAAAATTCCATTGCCAACATAATCTTCCAATAAAAGTTTCAAGACTTTTGCTTTCTTGAGAAGATTGGAGAGGACCTTACACAAACTCAAACATTCTGTTGGAATAACATTGCATTAAATATTTTTTTCTCCTTGGAATGTACTTAGGGGAGCTGAATTAAGCAATTTAAATATCCTTTGGATAGAAAGATGGGTTACCAAAGAATGGAATCATATGCAGTCATCTTCAAGAAATCTATGAAGCAGTGGTAGACACGCCACTTTTCTAATTCAGATATAGGCCTGAAAAACAGAGCAAAAATATTCATTGTGAGTTAGACACATACAAAAAATTATCTAGCCAAAACTGAATGACTAAAACTATCATATCTCCCATGTATAACCTATTTTATAAAATAATATTCTAATAAATTGGAAATGTTTTCAAAATCAGCGAAATACAGTATAACAATGCATAGCATAACTTTTTTTAATTATAACTATATAACACCATCGAAAGAAACAGCTTAACTGCACAATACTATTTTTTAACCTAGACATAAGCCCTTGATGAACCATGTACCTTTGGTTGCAACTTAAAATATTAAAACAATGCTCTATCTATGTGAAAATAATATTTTCTTGATAAAAAGTGCATCTGTTTTTGCCGAATACAGGTAGTTCTTGACTTACGACCACCACTGAACCAACTATTGCTTTTGTTAAGTGAGATATTTGTTAGGTGAATTTTGTCCCCCCTTTACAACTGTTCTTGCCACAGTTGTTAAATGAATCGTTGCAGTTGATAAATTGGTAATCCAGTTACTAAGTGAATGTGGCTTCCCTGTGACTTTGCTCGGCAGAAGGTGGCAAAAAGGGACCCCATGACCTTGAGACACAGTAATAGTAATAAGTATGAATCAGTTGTCAAGCATCTGAATTTTTATCACATGATCATGAGGATACTACAAAGGTAACTGTGAAAAATGGTCATGTCACTTTTTTCAATGTTGTTGTAACTGAACAGTCACTAAATGAACTGTTACAAGTTAAGAACGACCCATATATAAAATCCACACCGAGAATTTGTTGTCAGGATTATTTCAAGTTATTGGCAGTTTTATACTCCTTCATGCTGATAGCCAGCCCCACTTTTTATTGCTGATTTTTTGCTCCTAATCAAACATGTTCCTTGTTGATTGGAGGTTGAGGGTTGTAATATTTTGTACCCTGTTTCACAACTAAATTAATATTCCTGTCAAAACAGAGGCGCTCTAAAACTTTTGCTACTTGGAAAGTATTTGCTAGCTGCCCGTCAAATATGTTTTAAAGTAAATCGGATTTTATTTCCCATTGACAATCGTGCAGTAAACGACATGGGTGCGTGTTTACCTAACAACCTCATATGCAGAAGCATAGATATGGGGGAAATTTGAATGGTCGCGCAAGCCCGCTCAACAGAGGCGCCCTGGTTCCTGTTTTCATGCTTAGGGAGGGACGAACGGAAAGGAGCGACTACAACTCCCAGAGTTCCTAGGGACTTCATTTCCCAACATACCCCTCGCTCACAATGGCCTTGCCCTTTCTACGCGGGATGAGCGACCCGCGCTCTGTTTTTGGTGTATGGTCGTTACAGAAAGCTTCGCCTTTCGCAAAGCGTTCCCCACGTTGTCTTCGTCGCCATCAATACGCTGTGTATGAATCAACTTCCGGCTGAATCCTTTCCCACCCCCGTACCGCTCCGTCTCCCCCTCGCGTAGCTCGAATTCTCGCGAGATTTCCATGCCGAGGCCGGCGGGCGGAGGGAGCAGTGGGAGGAGGGAGGGGGTTGGCCCTGGCGCTTGGTGGTGGCGGCCGCCATTTTGCCACGGCGGGTCGGGTCTGCCTCGGCGGGGCCTCGTTAGGGATTCACAGGCGAGTGGGAGGGGTGAGCGACGTGCCGAGCAATACCGGCGGGGCCGCGCACAGGAAAAAGCCGACCGGGAGCTGCTTAGGAGCCACGGATGGCGGCAGATTCTATCCGACCGAGGCGGCGGCGCTGGGGCTGAGGTGGCGGCAGGAGGAGGCGGGGCAGGAGGCACCTCCCCTCCCTCCTCACTCCTCCCCCCTCCCACCCAGGTAAGATGGCGGACCGGCCGGGTCTCTACTCCTCTTGCTCACACCCACCTCTGTGGAGCAGTGCGAGATTCTGCGTCGAGTCGGGAGGGAAAAGTGAGGAAACTAATAAGAGCGTCCGCGCGCCCCACTTTCCCCGCCCCCCCGGCATTCCCTGCTGGTTATTTCCCCCCCTACCTCTAGAGGGCGCGCTAGCGGAAGGAGCGGGAAGCTAATTAGAGAGCGCACGCGCTTCTTCAGCCAACGGCCGCGGCTGATGCCGGCCTATTATTACTTAAGCCGTCGCCGTTCTCTCTTTCGCTTGCCCCTCCCCTGGCAGATCGTCTTCTTTGCGCGCGCCGCGGATCGGGCCGGACGGCCGGCCAACCAACCAACGGCTGCAGCTTCCTCTGTGCGTAGTGGGAGGGGGGAGGGGCAGGTGGGGAATCTTGAGGGGACGGGGCTCGGGAGGGTCGGGGGCGCGTGGGGGGGGAGGGGTTTGGGGCGCCGGGAGGGAGGGAGGGGGCAAGTGGGCGGGGATAGGGGGGACAAAGGGTTAAAGGGAGGGAGGGGGAGGGAGCGAACGGCGGCGAACTTAGGCTGAAGAAAGAGAAAGAAAAGGGAAAGAAAGAAAGAAAAGTGTTCTCGGGCCACGTTCAGAAAACGCGATTAAAATCTTGGGTGTTCAGGGAATCCGGTCAGAGAGGAAAGTGGGTGCAAGTTTGGAGATCTTTAGGGTCAGAGTGATTGCAAAGGTCTCGAGGCGTTTGGGATGTGTGAGTGTGTGGATGGGTTTAAAAGCACTGAAGTTTGAGGTAGCTTGTGGTAACTGAATAAAGCTTGCGGCTGGAGTGGAGAAACACTTATTTACTGCATGTCATCAATTCGAGTGGAAAGGCTTGGGAGAAGCTGGGTAACTAAAGCAGGAAGAGTCATACGAACATGGAGCCCGAGGAGGGACGTAAAGAAGATAATGCTGGAAATGAGAGGCTGAATGAAGAGTCCACGGAGGGGGCAGAACCATTACTTCTGAAGGCAGCTGAGTTAGAGGGGCAGGATGGGGAAATTTTGGGGGACGGTGAATTAAATCAAGGAGGAGAAGCAGTGTCAGGTGAGGATGGAAATTATACTGAGGGTATGGCAGAACCAGAGCCCAGGGAAGTAAAAATGGGAGAGAAATCAAGTCTCAGGGAGTTGAAAAGTAATGCAGAATCTGAGGAATTGGGAGGAGAAGGAGAATCAGAAGAAAAGGAGCATGAAGAAATCGGGATTGTTGAAGAGAGTAGAACTCTAGAAATGGATGAAAAAGTTGATTTGGCAAAATCAGAGGATCAGAGGGAGAAAGAAGTTCATGCATATACTGAAGGAAAGGCTGATTATCCACACAACCTGGAGAAGGCTGAAGTATTCATTTTAGACCAGAAGGATTCAGAGGGAGGGACTGAAAAAGAGATTGTTGAAACCACAGAGATTCAGAAAGAGGATAATGATTTGTCAAGATTGGGTCAGGGAGGCAATTTAGAGATAACTGAAGAGGGAAAAGATGTAGCAGCAGATGCAACATCAGTAGATCAGAAACAGACTGAAGAATCAGTAGAATTAGGTGAGGAACAAAATAAGGTATACATCAAAGCTGAGGATGAGGAAATAGCTGGAGTAGAGCAGAGTTTAATTGCACGTGAAACAGAGACATCAGTAGAAACCCAGGAAAAACCTGAGCAGGCATTGGAAAATCTCAGGGAACCTGGAGAGATTATTGGAAAGAGAGATGCAACAATGGCTGATGAAGAAGCAACAACACTGCATCAAACAAAGGTTGACAAGTTAGTTGAGGGAAGTCTGGGAGAAAGTGGGAAACCAGTGGGAGAGCAACCATTAACAGTGGTTGAAGCTAAAGCGGAATATTTCCCAGTAGTTGTAGAGACAGAGGAGGTGAGAATTGGGAAAGTGACTACAGAAGAAGTTGTGATTATACCAGTTGAAGATGAAACTAAGGATTTGATGGAGACAAGTGAAGAAGTAATGGGTGAGAAAGATTTAGCTGCCATGGAAGCTGTAGCAGTAGTTGAGGTTGAAAATTTGGTGGACATTAGTGAAACACAGATGGGAAAGGAGGATATGACACTAATTGTAGAATCAAGGGAAAAGACTATGGAAGAGTTGATTGCAGAGAAAGATGTAGAAGTAACAGAAGCACCAGAGAGTATAAGTGGAATACGAGAAGAAATACCTACACAAATTCAGGGTAAGAGAAGTAAAGAAAAGACTGAATCAGAGATTATTGAAGAGAAAAAAGTTGAAGATTTAACCCAACCAGAACAAAAGCCAAAAGAACAAGTAGAAAAAGGCGAACAATTGGATTCAGCTGGCATGATTGATAAAGTGGAAACTGGAGAATTAGAGATGGCATTAGCAATTAATCAGAATGAAATGATGGAAAGCCTGAAGCCATCTCAGGAAAAGGCAGAGATTGCTGTCATGGATACTGTGGGAGAAAAATTACCATCCCAAGAAAAGATTTTAATCTGGAGTCCAGAATTGGAAAGACCAGGGGTAGACTCCAGATTATATTCAGGGATATCCAGATCGTATAAGCAAGAGGATAAACTAAGCCGAGAACTTATTGCAGAATTGGTAAGAATTGGCCAGGGAAAAAGAGATTTGAGCTTAGGTCAAGTAGCATTATTAGAAGCAAGCATAAAGCTCACTGGAGAATTAGAAAAGTTGGGTAGTGAAGAACAAAGTCACAAAGTGAAAGGTAAAATAATTATAGGCTTGGCAGGGCTAAGACAAGGACCAATTAAAGTAACACCGCGTAGGACCATTCGGTCAGCAGGAGGCTATCGTAGAGTGTTGGCACAAGTAGCTCCAGGATTAATTGTAACCGGTTTAAGGAAACCTGACGGAAAGAGACTAACAAAACAAGATCATTTACAGTTGTACAAGAGGGCATTAGAACAAAGGGAGACACGATCAGCTGAACAGGGACGTTTTGGAGTAAGCAAGAGGTCAGATGATGCAATGGTCTTCATGGGTTACCGAATTGGGCGGGAAAGAATGTCTTGTTTGTCAGAGGCAGAGCAGAGAATGATGAAAATTAAGCTGCCTAAATTAGAGGAGATTGGGGGAAAGCCTGCAATAGAACAGGTAGAGGTACCAAAGCAGAAACAGGAAGTGAGAAAGGAAAAGATACAAGAGATTAATGGCAATGAAGAAGAATGGCATCAACTAGAGGAACTGCCAACAGCATGGCTTGGTAGACCATTGACACGAGGTTATACGGCAGCACAACAAAGTTCTGGGTGGACTGCAGGCGTAAGGCCAGGACATGTGCGTATTTCAAGGTCACTTCGGGCAGCAATAAAAAAAAGAATTAACTTGATGGTGATGGGTGAGAGTGCAACAAAATCAGCAGCACAAAGGCTTGAGCCATTAAATGTTGGAATGAGAAGAAGGATGTTAGAGCTTACAAGCAAGTCTGACAAAGTGCATTGGTTAAATGAGATATTGAAGCCAAAGCCACCAGGTTTTCAACTTGGTGTTGCAGATCAGAAGGTTCATGAAGAAGGAAGTCCTAACCTGATGACTGAAAGGCAAAGTCCTGGTTTGTTTACAAGGAAAAAAGAACTAAAAGATTGGAGGGATGGGGTGATGGGAATAGCAATCAGGAGATACAATGCAATGCGACTCGCTATGTGGGGTGAAGGCCCAATTGGTTTGCACGTAAAGGGGAGGAAGTTAACTGAGGATTCATATGGTCCTGCAAGTCACTCCGATAAGGTGAGTTCCATTTTGGGGCAAGTTGAAAGGAGAGTGTTAACAATGGCACAGGTAACAAATGAGAAAATACCAGGTTTGGAAGTGGGCGGAAAAAGTCTGGCTGAGCTACTGAAGCAGGATATGGAGTTAGCAAGGTCAAAGAAAGGTGAGAAAATTTCAAGGTAACTGGTGAAAGAATTTATGCAATTTGTTTAGGGATGTTGGGTTGTTTAAGAATTAGTGGAAAAGCAGAGGGTGTATAGCGAATAGTGCAGTTTAAGAGCAAAGCTTCAGGTTGAGAGAATTTATATATTTGTTAAAAGAATAGAGGAAGATGAAAGGCCAAGACAATGATGTAAGTAATAGTATTGTCAACGTCAGGAACAAAGGGAAGGAAATGAGGATAAAAATTGACCTTGAGAAAATTGGTGATTTTGATCATCTGGGATTTGTGGTTGTTGAGTGGAAGGTAGCTAAAATCTTTCAGAAAGGAAGAAAATTGTCTCTATAATATTTAGTAGCATCTCAAACAGGTTCTTGCCTTTTCTCATAGGCTTGGATTTGGTAGCTGGTGCTTACATTAAACGTCTCCATCGTAATCTGTAGTCAAGCTATTCCTGTGCTGTCTGCATTACAGTCATGGAGAAACAGGATAGCCTTTTGCTAGTGCTTCAAAGAGAATTAAAAAAAAAATAGAGCAAAGCTCAAACAAAATGAATAAATGTTTGTAAAACATGCCATTCTCTGCCCTGGATTGACCTTTTCAGGAGTAGTCTTCCCCTGGAAAGCGAAACCCTGGAAGTACAGTCTGAAAAGCAAGTGGAATTCTCAGCTGAAACAGGTACAGCTGGATTTTTTAATACATACATACATACATTATATATATATGTGTGTGTGAATATGGAATTTGTATAAACTACTAATGAAGTACTTGATTACCATATCTTCCTAAAAGTAACAGTTAGATGCAGTTTGTTTCTGAATCTCATACTAGGTAAGTCCTCAATTTACAACTGATCTGTTAGTGACCATTCAAAGTTATGACATCCCCCTTCCCCCCCAAAAATATGACCCAGATTCAAATTTCTGATGGCCACCCTCCCTCTTCCTATTGACACACAATTGCAGTTTGGGTGCCTGGTAACGAATCCACATTTATAATGTTTGCAATGTCCCACAGTCATGTGATTGCTAGTTCTAACATTTTTGCTGGACACCAGTATGTACTTATAATTTCTGACAAAAAATGCCCTTTGCAGACAATGGAATTGCTTTATGACCACTGAATTTGTTTAACAAACCTCGCAAACAACGTTATGAAATCAAGTTGCTCATGTGGGTGCTTCACAACTATCATGACAGAAATTCAGAGCTCTATTACAGTTATAAATTGAGGGCTATCTGTATTAGATTTTGCTTGCTGTGATATGCAGGAGAGTATACTAGGAACTATTGCAGTCAAAAGGCAGGACATATTTGATGAATGTTAACTAACACACACATTGACATATTGTGAGCACTCTCAAGTTTGGAGCTGCATATTTCCTCATAATGGGGAAACACATTTTCTTGGGAAATTTCTATTGGAAAAAGATGGTGTGGTATCAAAATTCTCTTTGCGTTACATTACATTGGGGTTACATTTCAAATCATAACATATAGGTAGTTTTCAACTGACCATTTAACAACTATTCAAAGTAATGGCAATAATGAAAAAAGTGATTTGACCAGTCCTCATACTTACAACCAGGTCATGTGATTGTCATTTCAAACTATCTTCCCAGGAGGCTTCTAATAGGCAAAGTCAATGAGAAAAGCTGGATTTGCTTAACAGCTGCATGATTTGCTTAAAAACTGTGGCCAAAAAAGTTGTAAAATCAGGTGCAGTTCACTTAACGAATGTATTGCTTAGCAACAGCAGTTCTGATTCCAGTTGTCAAAAGTCGAGGACTACATATATTCAGCTATTTTTTCCAAAGATACAGAGATGAGAAAGTAGTGAGCTATGAAACAAAACTATTATTACAATTTTCATAGTATGGAACAGCACAATAATAATAAGCATTGATTTTTAAACAATGTTCAGAGAGCTACACAGGCAGCCAAATTAAACAATTAACAGATTTATTAAAGATGCATCTATAAAAACTGAAAGAGAAGTAACAGTGTATTTAGGAGAAAAACTTTCTAAAATGTTAGAATAATCCCCAAACAATAAAGTTGGCCTTACAGAGAGAGTGCATTTCCTTTTCAATAACTTTTCCTCCACTTTTTTCCATTTACATTAAATGCTATTGGCAACAGTCAATTTGTTTTGTCTTGACTGGTTAATTGTACTTAAAAAAAAAAGCTCTGGTATGTGCATCAGTTTTGAAAAATTTTCAGTTTGGCTGCAGTTTTTAAATGCTGGTTTCTGTTCATAAATTTATTCAGCTAATTCTGAGTCAGGCAGTCCCGAGCGCAGGCTGGGCTGCCAAGGAACCCAGGAGCTGGACGGCTCGTCCCAGTGGCTGGCTGACCAGAATGAGGCCGGTTCGCAGCATGCACTGGAACAGGACGCAGGCACTACAACCGCAACTGAAACTATTGGGACGAGAGGCAAAGACCAAGAGCGAATTAAAATGCAGACCAGTCCTCCACGACAACACCACATGCTGCACACACAGGTAGAGTTGGAGGTGAGAAGCACCCATGTGCAAATCCCTCTGGATTAGCAGACTATCTCTGGATTTTCAGTGATGGTTAAAATAATGTGGGATACATTGTAGGGAGCAGCTTTGTGGCAAACCAAAGGAAGTTCTCTGAGACTTCACTTAGACTTATTTCTGGAGTTAACTATATTTTAATGATTGAAGGCAGTGTGATAATCCTTGGTGTTGATTTCTCTTTCCTTCTATATTGCATTGCGTG